>NC_142535.1:14077500-14377500 GCF_056151865.1 Erythranthe guttata
CATACCTTCTTGGGTTCTTCCACCTTAGAATCTTCTATTTTGATGTCTTCTGACTTCATACTTGCCATCTTTGTAAGATTTGTTGAGTTTTGATGATTTTGAATGTTTAGGTTTTGTGGGTTTATGGAGGAAGAAGGAGAAAGGTTTTGTGGGTTTTGGAAGATGGAGAAGATGAGAGTTGGTCTTATGGTTTTGTGATAGGTTTTTTGTCTTTTTGAATTTTTGGTATTGCACATTTGGAATTTTCTATTTTTTTAACAAGTAAGGGTATTATGGTATTTACACATTGAAAATTTTAATTTGGTCTTGCACAAGTGGAATTAGTCTTGCATATAGCCGCAGTCTTTGTCAAATTATGTAAAATTTAACATATAGAAGAGCTCTTACAAATAAAAAATGGCTCTTTCGTGTTTTTATTTTCTCAAAAATATCCATCCATGATTGTTTCATTATCAATTCATGTGGAGACGTCTCTCTCAATAAAGATAAAAACGCATCATCCAACCATTCATCACTCATCCGATTGCGCAACCCACTATGTATGATATTCATAACTGAAAATACCTTCTCGACACTAGTAGTGGCAACTGGGAATGTTAATCCTAAAGTTAAAAGCAAGCAAACCAAATGATACACCCGGTTTCTACCATTTTGTGAGCAAGATCACTAATTCCGTTCAACCCAAAAAAATCCTTACTTAGACGCATATCAATAATGTAGTTATCCAATTGATCACTTAGCTTACATTTATCGAATTCGGTAAAATCTTCTGGATAAAATTCAACAAGACAAAAAAAAAAACTTCCTTGTCCAAATGGAAGAATTAGTTAGATGGATCAAGGCAAGAAACACATATAAGCAGTTCCATAGTCGAATCAGAAAATCAAGCATTTAATACTCCATGTTGCATATCTAAAATAGTTTAAAACGTCTCAACCTTGTAATGATGAAGATTTGTCATTACTTCTTCATTCATTCTCATTCGCCCTCGAGCAACATATTTAGCATCCATTTGAGGAATATCAACTATATTTTTCTTACAAAAAGTTGTTACACCATCAAGTAAACAATTCCACGCACTTTCTCTCAAGGATTGAATTTGAATCTTTGATACTTGAATTAATAAAATTGCATTGACTAGATCTTGATCTTTCATTTGACGTGCCCGAGAGAGCTCCTTTGTAATTGCCAATACTTATTTAATCAAAAAAAGACTCAACAAAAAATTCAATGACAAAAGTTTATCCACAGTGTCTTGTGCTTCGGTCCGATGACTTGTACTTGAAGCATCACAACCAATAATTTCAAGTACATCAATCAGTGCACCATATATATTGATCAAACTCAAGAAAGTATTGTAGTGAGAGCTCCAACGTTTATCACCTGTATATTTAAAAACGTTTAAAAATAAAAGTGGAAAGACATTCTTAAAAAATGAAAAAAGAAAATCTAGGAGCCTAAATATAATCTAACCTACTTGCTTAAGATTCGTTTCTTAATTTAAATCACGACTAGTTGAAATTTCTCCCTAATAGATTGTCTCAATTATCTTTTTTGATTGCTTTTCTCTAAGGAGATCAAGACGTTTGCACTATGATCCAATAACATTCATACCTTTGTAGTAAAATCAAAAAGTGAAGAAATATGATTGTGTTTCCTTGCAACTGCTACTAAAGCTACTTGTAGTTGGTGAGCAAAACAATGAATATAATACGCAAAAGGATTCTCATTCAGTGTTTTTAGGCCATTAAAGTAATGTCTCATACTACTAGATCCACCATAACCCTAACCTCGTAATTTAGAGATATTCAATCCATATCTAGAAAAAAAAAATCATCAATAGTTGCTTTAAGAGTCAAAGCACTAGTATCGGTAACATGTTCAACTCCTAAAAAACGCTCAATCGCACTGCCAGATTGGTCAACATATCTTATGGCCAAGGTTATTTGCTCATTTATTCATATATCACGTGCTTTATCAACCATAAGACAAAATAGTACAATGCAATTCTGAGTAACACAGAAAAAGAAGGAGGTCATTTGCGCACTCCGGGACAAATCGCAGCATTTTGCAATGCTCTAGACGGGTGTAACTTGTTGGATCTGGGCTTCCACAACACGCCTTACACTTTGTCAAATAAACGTCAAAACCCTCACATAGTTCAATGCCGGCTTGATAGGATTTGTGTGAACGAATCGTGGGCGATTCTTTTTTTTCACTCCTTGCAGATGAATCATTTAGATTATACAGGTTCGGACCACATTCCTATATTGTTGTTGCTTCAACCGTCGCGAAGTAATAGTTTTCGTTCGGGAAGGAAACCTTTTCGATTTGTGGCGATGTGGATCCGAAAAAACGAATTATCAGACCAGCTGGTGCAATATAATTTAAAAAAAAATATAACCTCGAATGATAAATAGACCTCGAATGCAAACAAAAAAAAATCTTTAAACTTAAAAATTAAATAGATAAACAAAATCATTAATGATTAGACCTCGAATGCAATATATATCAATAGGGATGGCAACGAGTTGATTTTGGGGCTGGTTTACCTAAATCCGAGACCCGATTCGCGAAAAATATATAAAATTCAGACCTGCTCCAACCCATTTTAGCTTAGACTCAGATCCGCCCCAACCTATACTCAAATTAAACGGTTCTGACCCGCCAGACCCACTAGACCCGTTAACATAAAAAAAAAAATTGTTTAACTTTCACAATATTTTTCTTGTATATTTTAACAAAATATTCAAAATTAAAATACTATATTTTAATTTTTTTTACAAATGATATAAATTGAATAATAAAATTATGTAATTAATTATAATTAACTTCGACAATAAATAAAGTTCACAATGCAAGACGGCTAGCAGTGGTCGACAAGCTTGATATATATTACTTACGAGAAACAAGATTCAAAAAAATCAAACCGTGAAATATTGGCAAATTAGAATAGGCACGATGAAAATTGAAAGTTTGATAAATGAAATTCTAAATTAATTAATTTGTATGTATAAGTTAACTATTAAATATAATTACACGGGGCGGTTCCAATAAGACCCATAACCCGACCCATAATCATCCGGTTCTAGAAACTTAAACTCATTACCCAACACATAAACATTTAACTTACCCAGACCACCCTAAATGGGCCGAATCTGGATCTAAGACCCGGCAAATTAACTCTTACCTATTGCCATCCCTATATATCGACCAACCCCTACAAACGTTTAAAGTTCTCCTCCATATACTTAACTGCGTCATCAGATGCGGATCTTAACAGCCCAAAGGCCGAACCTCATTGCGTCAATTGCCATGCAACTCCAATTGATTTTTTTTTTTTTTTTTTATAGTTAAAACGATATCAACTATATTACTAATGAGCATTATTTTCATGCACGTCCCTAAAACATATACACTCCAATTCTATTTTTTTTTTTTTTTCTAATAGTTATAAGAAGCATATTTCTTTTATAAGAAGCATATTTTTCGCTTAGGTCTCGTGTGGTTGTCAGGATAATATTAAATAATTTAATAAAACTTAATTATATTATTGGACCTAGTAAGCTTCAATGAAAAACATGTTTTGAAGGCAAAATTAAGTCATGATAGCATAATATTTACGAGTCTATCTGGTAAGTTATTGAGAATACCAAATATCAAACAAATTTTAATTATTTAGTTAATAGTGACTAATCTCCCCAGCCAAACAAGGCTTTAGTCTCTTACAAGCACACAGACAAAATATACATGTGACTAATTCGTACAAATATTTGACTAACTTTTTTCCTCATTCATATGTTTATATATTTTTTAATTGTTTTCCCCTATAAAAGTTTAACTTTTTATTATCTTGAAATAATTTAAATTTCATAATTAATTATTTTAATATTGTGTAATTTATTTTAAATACAACTTAATTATCATCATTTTAAATTTTCTTTATTTTTGCAATGCCATCGAGTGTATCGCGTGGGAAGAATTACTAGTTTATTTATAACTTCAACTGTCTTGAAGTCAGATTAATTATATAGATATATCAACTGGTCAAAATAAAATATTTCAATACAGTGTAATGTAACTAATTACATGGTATGAATGTAATGTAACTAATTACATGTAATGAATTGTTATGGTTAAAGAAAAAAAATAGAAGGTAATTAGTTCAAAAGGTATATTTAATTTAGTGGTAGAGTCAAGATTAACATAATACTCCAATTGTTTGTGTGAATGTCAAAACTTGTTACTTCAAAAACAATTACAATTTCATAATTCTTTAAATCTTATTAGACTTAATCCAACTTTGTCAATTTTGAATTTTGAAATTACATACAGATTTTCCTTTAATTTCTCTATATATAATCCCGAATTCTTGCACAACAAAACAACATTAACATTGCATTATAATACAAAAAATACACTCACACAGAGAAAGGTGCATGCAATGGAAACATTTCTACAAACATATGTTAGCTTCATTATCTGCACTTTATTGTGTTTTACTTCTTTAAAAAACAAAATTTGTTATGGCAGAGAAGGCAATTATTCAAGCAAGCTAATTACTTCATCACTAGTAAAAAATTCTACCAAAGCTTCCTCTTTTGACGTACGTGACTACGGTGCTAAAGGTGACGGATCTACCAACGACGCAGCGGTAACTTTCACACTTATAAATAATTAACAATTATGTTGTACTATCTTTAATTTGTGATAGTGTAACTAACTTAATTCCGATAATTAATTATAATTTAGTTTGACAATATAAAAAATGCAATTTATTTCGTTTTGTTACAACAGGCATTTCAGACAGCATGGAATGTAGCATGCGAAGCAAACGGAGGGGTGATGGTAGTCCCTTCGGGATATACCTTTCTTCTTCAACCAATAACTCTTAATGGAAATTCTTGTCAATCCAAAGTTGTTGTCCAAGTAAATTTCATCTTCAAAGTTCAAATAGTATACGATAATTTTATCTCAAGATTTTTCAAAATTTATTTTTTATTATTATTATTATTATTATTATTATTATTATTATTATTATTATTATTATTATTATTATTATTATTATTATTATTATTATTATTATTATTATTATTATTATTATTATTATTATTATTATTATTATTATTATTATTATTATTATTATTATTATTATTATTATTATTATTATTATTATTATTATTATTATTATTATTATTATTATTATTATTATTATTATTATTATTATTATTATTATTATTATTATTATTATTATTAATTATTAAAAAAAAATTTGTAGATTGATGGGAAAATCGTGGCACCAAATAAATCGCAGTGGTCAAGCAACGGTTTTCAGTGGATTCTATTCTCGCAGATGGGTAAGGGTATAACAATTCAAGGTGATGGCATGCTCGACGGGAGTGGTGACTCTTGGTGGAGCTCCGGGGGCACGCCCCATGTTAGTACACGATACTACCACTCTTTAATTTTACTAATTTTCATATGTATATTAATTCTTTTTTGGAATTTATAAACTCTTAATTAGTTTTTTCACGATTTTAAGAAAACGTTTGAGGTGCAGGCATTGAGAATTGTGGATAGTTCGGAAGTGACGATATCAGGAATAAAAGTCCAAAATGCCCCTCGGATGCACATTTATATCGACAATAGCCAATCCATCACCATCTTCAACGTCACCATTTCTTCTCCGGGCGATAGCCCCAACACTGACGGGATCCATTTAACACATGCTCAGCACGTGGAAATTTACAGCAGCAATATTGCTTGTGGTGCGTAAATTGGGGAACCCCGAAAATTTAAACTCACCGTACCATTAGCAAAATCCTAGATTCACCACTCCTTAGAACAATTATTGTTGTCACTAATTTTTTTAACTTTATTTTCTAATGTATATTCGGCCCCTGCAGTAATAAAATCCTAAATTCGCCACTGAATATACTCTCTATGAATGGTGTGTATGTGTAAATAATTATACATTAAATTTTGCAGGAGATGACTGTGTCTCGATACAAACCGGAACCAGTGATGTTAAAGTACATAACGTGAATTGTGGACCTGGACATGGTTTCAGCATTGGTGGATTGGGACCGGACAAGTCCGAAGCTCACGTTTCCGATATTAATGTTTACGATTCTACATTATCCGACGCGCTCTACGGCGTCCGGATTAAAACTTGGCAGGTCGTTATCAAAACTAAACTCTCTCTCTCTCTTTCTCATAGTGAAAATTAAATTGAATTTTCGTTACAACTCCGTACAGGATGGGACCGGGTCGGTGAACAACATAACATTCTCGGGCATCACAATGAGCAACGTGCACAATCCAATCATAATAGACCAGAACTACTGCAATGGGGCCCACGGCTGCTCCGGCACGACTACGAATGCGGTGGCGATATCCGGTGTGACGTACAAGGGTATAACAGGAACATATACTGTTACACCAGTTTCCCTTGACTGCAGTCAATACAAAGCGTGCTCTGATTTAACGATTTCCTCCATAAACCTAACGCCATCGGGCTCTGCAAAGCCCGATGTTGTCTGTAACAATGCTTTGGGTCATGTGCTTACTCCTACTACGCCTCCCTTGACTAATTGTCTAAAATAATTAAAACGATGCTAATTAATTATATGGAAATATTTATACCCTCACAGGGAATTAAAAAAATAAATAAAAGAAAATGATAATAAACTTTGCATTTTGTATGATGTGTAATATTAGTCTTTCATCCTCTCTCTCTCTCTCTCTCTCTCTCTCTCTCTCTCTCTCTCTCTCCATTTTATAGAATAAAAATTATGAAAATATGTATAATCGCTTTTGTTTGATAAAAAAATATAAAATGTAAACAAATAAATTATAAATCAAATAAAACTTTTAATGTTACATGATATATTTAATTATTAATTATATAAGTTTTTTAGGGTAAATTACAACTAGCCCCCTGAGGTATGGTCCAATTACGAAACCCCCCTCTCGTTTGGGTAATTACAACCACCCCTCAACTATAAATCTTCTTAGACTTCTACCCTTGCGATTTCAAATTTAGTGGAATCTTCGAGATTATATGGAATATTATCACTTTTGTACCCGTTTTATCTCATTCGAACTCCACATTTTGAAGCAAGATGAACATAATATGTGTTTTTTGTCATGTATATATCAGATTGTGGTGCATCAGAAACTGTATTTTTACACAAAACGAGTACAAACTAATGCACATTCCACGAAATCTAGATGATTATGTTGAATTTGACACCATAAGGGAGGATGTGTAAGAAAAAATCATAGTTGAGGGGGGTAGATGTACTTATCAAAACAAGAGGGTTTTTTTTTGTAAATTGACCATAACTCAGGGGTGGTTGTAATTTACTCTTTTTAATATATATTTAGTTTTAAAATAAAAAATAAATATATTTTTAAATATAATACAATTTACCCCTAAATAATTAATATGCTTACATGTGTCACATGTTAAATGGCAAAAATGACATTTTTAGAAGAATATTTTGGAATAAAAATGATTATGTTAAAAGTAACACCTTAGGGGATTGTGTAAGACGACAGCAAACCTCATTGGAATTTTCATAATTACTCAAACCTCATGGGGGTTTCTAGCTCGTACCTAAATTATATGCAATTAAATGATGAGAAAAATATATATATAAACATATATATTTGGATGAAAAATATATGTGAAGCATCTTATACTTGGCTCATTATTTTGATTTAATTTTCGTTTCTATGCAATACTCAATTTTCAGGTCTTTGTAGACTGAAAGGAGAGTACTTGTTGGTTAATTACTTGTCAATTTGAAACTATATTCACTATTTTTATGAAAAATCAGATTTTTCTTTCATTGTATATATACTTCCAAATTCTTGCCGGGAGAGATTTACATCATGAGTTGTTTTCTTTTGCCGCGGGGTCTCGTACATACGAGAAATGGAAGCAGCTACCCGACGTTTTTTGGTGGGGAAACGGAGGAAACAAATCAATGTCGTCGTTTGGCTTGGTCGAAGTTATGCAAATCTAAGGAGCTTGGAGGCGTTGTGTTCTGGGACTTGAATTGTTTTAGGATAAATTACGGAACACCGCTTAAACTTAGACTAAATTACGAAAAATAACCCCACCTATCCGTGATTACCAAAATCCCCTGAAGTTTGTTTTCGTCTTACACCGACCCACTTACGGTGTGATTTTTCACAGAATCCTTTTGATTTCAGGGAATATTTAGCGAAAAATGTTAATTCCACGCCTGCAGATGTAGCATTTTTTTGTGCTACTTTTGAAAGACAATAATTACCTTCAGGGTGGTAATGGTAATCCTAAAAATTTGTGAATGTATTATTTAAGAAGAATAAAGATACCGTGTAATGATCCCCTAGGGGTAATTCTTATCTTTAAAAAGTAGTAAAAAGAAATGTCACGTCTGCTGAGGTAGAATCGACATTTTTCGGAAAATATTCTCTGGGCTCAAAAAAATTTCGTGAAAAATCACACCATTAGGGGGTCGGTATAAGATGAAAACAAACATCAGGGGATTTGATAAATAGTTAAAGAATACAGATAGATGGGTTGATTTTCATAATTTCGAAATTTCCTTCGTTTTGGTGTTGGTTGGAGTTTCTTCGGAAATCTCTCAATAAAGATCAATTTTTGTTGGCTGTGGTAATTTTCCTCTTAAAAAAAATATAAAAATTAAAAAAAAAAAAATCAGTCCACTGGAATCCCCAAATAAACATTTACACCATATTGTGGAACCACTAATATATCTATAGACCATAATTGTGTTCTACAATTTACAATTTACAAAAAATTCTATGTTTACATTATTATACCAAAGAATATATCAATCCAAAATCCCCACTCTCTTTGCCAATAAAATTCCAGCATCAAGAAAACCAAAGGAAATCGAAACCAACTTTTTTATGTGGTAATAAATTGTGTACAAAGGCGGCTGCGAGAGCCATTCAACGACTATTGAAATTCGATAATAATCATGTGTTTCGTGTTTGAGGATGAATTTCTCCGTTTCATCACTGTCCTGAGAATAAATAAATAAAAATTAACAAATAAATAATTAAAAAAAACCTTTGTAATTTCACTTAACAGATATCATTCTGTAATATTCTGGGTTTTTTTTTTAATCGAAAAGAGAAACATTTAATTACGACGTAGCAAATTTAGAATTTAAAAGTTACCTTTACACTTCGGTTCTTGAAGAAAACCGCCTACTTACCTACGTCCACTTCGAATTACTACAACCTTCAAAAGTCAATAACTGGTGTTGGAAGTTTCCAGAAATTCCATGAATTAAAATCCTCCTGAAACCCAAAATTACCAATTAAATTTCGCAAGATTTGAAAAATTCACTTTTATCAGAAAATAAATAAAAATGTTGCAGAACAAATACATAATCTTTACGACAATAACACCCTCGTTGATGTTCTTGGATGTCACTAAATATAATGCTTCCAATCAAACATAACTACAAGTATAAAAAAAAAAATTATATATTTAATATTTAAAAAAAAACCGACCTGTTCGTCAGAAGTAGAGGACATAATGGGAAACATGTCATGTACAAGATCGTGAAGAGACACGTATGATTGGGTGTCCACACGGCGATTTACTGCAATCTCCCCCTGTAATATATTAATATATTGACAAAAAAAAATGAGAAAAATATTTAAATTAACGGTACAATCTGAAATTAACGGTAAATTTGTCACATTACCTTTGGATTTATGATAAATATTTTTCCTCTCGGGATTCCAACCTTAAGATAACTAAACTCATCGGTGTCTCGGTTTCCAAAACCAGCATAGAATGGATTTGTATCAGCAGGAAACAATGCCTTTATATCCTGTAAAAACAATTTACGAGAAATCAGATAAAATAATTCACGACGGAAAATAGAAAAAAAAAAATTAAAGGTAACTAACCGCCAAGCAAGCAATTTTGAACTCGTGGGGAGCTCTTCTAACAACTGCAAAACCAGAAAAAATATTATCTACGAAAAGCTTTTTATCGAGACATAATTAAACATACTGGTCCAAAATTCTGAAAATATTATAGGGTAAATTACGGCCACCCCCTGAGGTAAGGTCAAATTACGAAAAAAGCCCTCTTGTTTAGGTAATTACAACCACCCCTCAACTACGAATCTTCTTCAACGTTCACCCTTAAGATGTCAAATTTAGTGGAATGTTCTAGATTATGTGGAATATTCTTCAGTTTGTACCGGTTTTACAGCATTCTGAGCTCCACGTTTTGAAACAAGATGATCATAAAATGTGTTTCTTGGCTTGTGAACATCAGAAACTGCAATTTTTGCACAAGACGAGCAAACTAGCGAACATTCCACGGATTCTAGAATATTATGTTCAATTTGACACCACAAGGGTGGACACGTAAGAAGATTCATAGTTGAGGGACGTGGTTGTAATTACCCAAACAGGAGGGGGGGGTTCGTAATTGACCTGAGGTATCTTACTTACCTCTGGGGGTGGCCGTAATTTACCCAATATTATATGCACACGAGATAATATTTTTAATATGCGGATAAATAACAGAAATTGGAGGTAAATAACGACCTTCGCGAAACAGAGAAGGAAAAAGTCCGTCGGGGGAGATAACGACAGGTCCTTCCGGTAAGGCTTTTCCGTCCTGAAACGATAAAATCAACTCAAATTAAAGGCATAAGAAAAAAGTTCCAAATTCGAGTATGCGGATTGTAATTTCTATAACCGAATGATACGTTTTCGTAAGAAAAGAAAAAAAGATATACCTGTTTGATATTAAAGAGGAACTGTCGGGTAAGAAAGGACTGAGAAATCGAACGCGCACTTAGAAAAAGTAACTCGTATCCATTCTCCTGCACGACAAAAAAGCAGTTGAAACCATTTCCATTAAAAAACATATACAAAATACCAAAACTTTCTTCATGTACAGAAACAATAAAAATTACATTTTTTATATCAATATCATACGATAAAAATGATTTTTTTTTAAGTTCTCGATTGTGAAAATACACGGAGATTAACGGACCTTAATTGCAGAGAAAAGATGTGCAACGCCTGTGTGGGACCAATCCATACCGACCAAAGGCATGACCTGGCCTAGAAGATCAGACCTGTATCGTATAGCAACAATTAATATTTTAATCCAACACACAATGCTTCTGAATAAATATCGAGCACGTAACAAATTCAATAAGCAATATAATAACAAGAAAATGGGAAACAAATAATCGAGAAAAATAAAATTATTCACCGAGTAATTGTCCCATCAACATCAGAGATCACCACTCGAGTATCCCATCTCCACAGAAAAATCCGCGCATCAACCTGCATCGAACAAGCATATAAATAAAAATTAAATTAAATTAAAAATTAAAAATTAAAAATAAAAAAAATAAAAAAAAAATAAAAAAAAAAGAAGAAGAAGAAGTAACCTGTTGTTTGCCGAGCATTGGGGTAGAGAAGGTGAATATAACTATATTCTTCCCTTCTTTTAAATTTAAGGATGCCAGCTGTTCGGATGTCGGAGTAAGTGTCTTCACTATCTTCTTTTTCACGTCCGATTTGGTCGAATTTTTCGCCCCCTCCAAATTACCGGACTTATTTAGAATCTCTATGGCACTAGGATCTATTATGGATCGAGGAGAATTCCCTACAAAACTTATAACAGTCAAACATGTTGTAAATTAAAGCTTCAAGTACGAATTCGCATGAAACATAATAAACACTCGAATATTTGAGGACACTCGTTTTATTTCACGTCGTAAAAGTCATAAAGGGAAGTAGAATGCACTATTGAGTAAACACAACTCTTCGTCTTATATACAACCAGGAGATATAATATAACAGAACACTACTTGTCGAAGTTTTTCAGTATCAAATGTCCAAAACTCCGTTTTTTACGTCAATGTTTTTAAGACATTGCAATCGACATGCATAAAACATCTAAGATATAACAGCAAATTATAATCCTGCAATAACAAAAAATTTGTTGTTCTTACCATTGTCCGACGGTTTAGCAACTTCCTCGTCACTCTTCACTATCATTTTAACATCGGAATCGACACCTAGATAAAGTGAAGAATCTAAAGAATCGACAAAATCCCCCGTTTCAAGATTATCGCCAAGATGGGCCATACTAGGCAAAGATCTCCCGGTTCTAGTGAGTTCCCTCGTGTGAACGAAATCCCCGTTTTCGTTAATACACGCATCGCTCGATACAGATCTCAACCTCACCCTATGCAGATTACTTTCATCTAAATAATCGTTTATAACAGACTGATCCAACGAGAAAACAGGGCAATCGGCTTCTTTCTCTTCACCGAAGAATAGTTGCTCTTCCTTTGAGATTATCAACTCTTGCGGACCGAATTCGGAGATCGAGATGTGGGGCCCACACAGAGGCTCCTTCACCTCGTCTTCTTCTGCTGAAATGGTTTCGGACTCCACCAAATATATTAACCGAGTCGTATTGTCAACAGTTTCAGTACAGACACGAACTTCCTCACATCCTCCATGAGAAAAAGATTCGTTTTTTTCTTCAATCGGTGGTCCGTCCGACCCAATTCCCGAGCTTTCTTGAATTTTCAAATCGGATTTCGCCACCTCAGAGATAGTCAACCCAATTTCATCACTAATCCCCGTTTCCGAATTCGAAGAAATAGTAACATCTTCTTCTCTAATAACCCTTTCGATTGAAGTGGCTGTTTCGACGACGTACTCCGCCGAAGCCAAGTACTCGATCTCAACGCCATTGTCTTTATTTTCTCTTGGGGAAGAAGCAAGATTAGTTGACCACTTCAAATCCATCAAATCAGCCGCCATCTCAGCACGCTCCATCGACTGTGACCTAACATTTTCTTCCCCTCGATTAATACTCCCTTCCTCTTTGTTCGACCTCCTCCCGAACACAAGCCCAAAAATCTGCGACCTTCGCGAATTAGTTTTCGTCACAGCCTTTGTCTCACTTCCAACCGAATCCGACCAATTAGAATCGGCATTACAACTCTTCGACTTCAGCGACGGCATATCTTTCAATTGCTTCTCCGTGTCCTCACCGGAAGACGACGGAGGCGAACACACGGAATCCAACCCCTCGACTTCGACCTCCTTCAAGAAGAAAGCTTCCCCTTTATGATCCAAGTACATATTAAAATCGGTATCGACGCCATTAACACTAATGCTAACGACTTTCTCTCTCGTCTTCAAAACCCCTTGAAACTTGCCGAACCGAACGTACCACGGGGACGACTTGTAGCTCCCGTCGGGTTGTTCGACTATGATTATATCGACAGCACCGCCGAAAGGGTGGAAGGGGCCGGAGACGGTGTACACACTTCTACTTATGTAGCTACCCAATCTCCCCACAGCTTGCATCTTTCCAAGAATTGAATAAAATTCGAATCTTGAAAATCAATTCAGACAATACAAAAATCCATTATCCCCAAAAAACCCCTTTTACCGATTCGATCAAGAATTCAATTTCCCTCAAAGAAGATGAAATTTCATCGGCAGCCCAGATCAAGAAACGCAATAAAGGTCAAATCTTTGAGATCCCAATTATTTATACAGGGCAGCAAATCAAGAGAGAGAGAGAAAAAAATAATTAATAAAAATAACTAGAAAAATCGAGCTGAATAAAGATGGATAATCAATAAATTAAAAAAAAAAAAAAAAAAAAACATACCCACATGCGAAGAAGAACACTTCATACGAACAATAAACCGCCAAAGGGTGAGAGCGTTGAACAACAGTTGGCGTGGAAAGCATATTCCCTTTCTAATTATTCGAATGTGCCCCCCATTTATATATATATACACTTATATGCACACACACATGGTAATAATAAATTGGGTACCCTACAAAAGCAATTGAAAAAAAAAAATTACAGAAATATTATTATTATTATTACATTATTTTCAAGAAAAGAAGAAGGTGCTGCAGAGTTGACAAAAAGGAGGAGTTTTTAGTATTTGATTTGTACTTTTGTTCGTGTGTTTTTTTTTTTTTTTGATCTGTATAAATAATTTTGGGTTAGAAGTTTTCTCGGGAAAAGTGAAATGAATCGATCAGATTTGAATTTGTAAGAGGAGCAGAGAGACACATATTAGTGTCGAATGAGTTGGTGCAAGATTTTAATACGTGGGGACACAATTGTTATTTTAAGGAGGAGAAAATAAATAAATAAATTGATGTATTGTATTTAAAGAGATCTAATAAAATATCTGCCACGGTATTTTAGTAATAGGATTAAATAATTGAGTTAATTGCATTGGGAACCCTGTATTATATAGAGTTGTTAAAACTACTCTGTTTTTTTTGTGATTGTTATTTCTTGGGTAAATAAGGGTCATCCCTAATGTCAAATTACGAGTTTGTGTAATTACAATCACCTCTCAATTATGAATCTTCTTATTCGTCTACCTCTATGGTGTCAAATTCAACATAATCTTTTAGATTCAGTGGAATATTCTCTAGTATGTACTCGTTTTGCGCAAAAATTCAGTTTTTGATGCACCACAGTCTAATATTTACCAGCCAAAAAACACATCTTATGGTCATTTTATTTCAAAATGTTGAGCTCGGATGAGGTAAAACGGATACAAAGTGTAGAATATTCCACATATTCAAGAAAATTCCACAAAATTTAACACTGCAATGATGAACATTTTTAGAAGATTCATAGTTAATGGAGTGTTTGTAATTACCCAAACATGAGAGGGTTTTTCGTAATTTGACATTATTATTATTTATTAGCATAAAAAACACACCCTCGAGCTCTCCCGAAGAATCACACTATTTCTACAATGGGTCTATTACAAATAAGTCCATCATGGGCTACTTATTCATAAAGGTGGTGTTTGCAAATGCTTTTTGAAAGTGATTATGCGGTTTTTTTTGCTCATAATCTGTTTTTAGGTGTTTGCAAAATCAACTTTTGTTTTTGCTTCTCTTAAAATAATCTGCTTTAAGCTATTTTTTTAAAAGCACCCTTAACCCTGCTTTTTCAATTTTAGTTCATTTTCCGAAATATTTGCAAACACCCCCAGCTTTTAGAAATAAGCACTTAAAATTAACTTAAATCACAATCACTAACTTCTGCTTTTAAATAATCATTTGCAAACACCACCAAAGTGGTCTGACAAAAACTATATTACAAAAGAATCCACACAATGTCCAAAGGTGTGTAAAAGACTAAAATAGCCCCTCACATTTTAATATGCTCCAATTTCATCATTTAATTCAATTTGACTTCAAATTTCATCGATTATTCAATTTTGACCACTGGCCCAATTTTGATTACAATTTCCCCCGTCGCCGCCGTCGACCGCAAGTCTCCGGTGTTGACTTTTTTTCTGTCTTTTTTTCCCACCGGTTTCCAGCGGTCAACGCCGGTCTCCGGTGTTGACTTTTTTGATTACTTTTCTTTCTGCCGCCGCTCACCGACGGTCAACGTCAATCTCCGGCGGCGTTGACTTTTTTTTTTTTCTTTTTTTTTTTTTTTATTTTTTCAATTTTTTTTCTTCAACATATTTTGGCCCGTTTAAACATGAATATAGTTGTGGTTGACAATCATATTAATTATATTTCAATTTAATATAGTAATATAAAAACATGTGAATTTGTTTCTAAAACCGAAAAGTGTAAAACGTATACAAGACTTACCGTAAAAACTACTAAAAATGTTTAAGATGAAATACAGTAGAACCTTGATAAATTAATAATTTTGCTTCAATAATAATTTTTCATGATCCTGACTCGGTGAAAACACATTAAAATTATTAGTTCGATAATATTTTATTAAATTAATAGAAGTTTGCTAGCTCCGACTATACTACTTTATAGAGATTTTAACTGTATATCCTAAAGTAAAGGAATCATATATTTAAAGAGATACAAATACATGTAAAATTTAAAGGAAAAGTTGAGTGTCATTTTCAAAGTTGGGAGAAGTGGGAATTAAATCAACATTTATGACTTTTACCACCCAATTTATCATTCCCATGCAGATGAGATAACCAATACGACGTCGTAAGCGCAAAATTGTGCAACTCTATTAAATATGGCGGAACAAATTAAAGTCCAATATTACTTTGCTCCCTTCATTTTAAATTACTCATTTTATATGGAACTTTTTATTTCATATTATTTGAACGGTGCAAAATTTGTACCCTTAAAACTTTCCTCCAAATCCAATTCTTTTGGTTGTAGAATATTGCGTTTGGTTTCGGTATTTGGCCGGCGAAAACGAACTAATCGACCAGAAAAAGGATAAAAACAAGAGAGAAAGAGAGAATTCGAAAAGGGAATTTATTATTGATTGTTAAAAAAAACGTGACCCTCGTAGCCCTAAGCTTTCTTTCACTTGTTTATATATGAATTTCATGAATGGGGATCTTTTCTATTTGACTAATTTTATATTTGCACAAGATTTATGTTGATTTTATGATGATCGCCCCTAATTTGTATATTTTTCTTATCTATCTTTGGAAGATATCTTCAAATCCGTCCTTCCGGCGGCTCCTTGTTCAGCTCGCCACCTACCTCTTTTATTCCTTCACACTTGAACCATAGTCAACACCGTCTTGTGCGAATTATCCTTTAGTGGGCCTTGTACTATTGGACAGAGTGATATGGTTTGCTGGAGAATAATTTGCAAAGCAGTTTCTTTGAGAACGCATTCCCCTAGGTGAAATAGTTCGTTAGGGAATCGCGCGAAACGATCCTAACCACTCATTTGCCTCAAAATACAACGGTTTTTTTTTTGCACGCCTTCATCGTTGCAGTATCATTTTGACTTCTGTGCCGCTTGCACACGTTTCCCGAAGGTATAGGTACGTAATCTTTCGATTAAAATGAAATCAACAGTTCAAGAGCAAAAGGTTCATAATTGGTGGCCATGTGTTCCTAATTTGAATTTATCTGGGGGTACCGAGACCTTCATCTATCCACATATTTTCATCACACCTGCTCGTTTATTAGTAGATCAACGGCCGAGGTTGAAAGCCCTTCCGTCTTCCCGCTCATCCTTTATTATTTATACTTGCTTTCTTTCTTCACTTCAATTTTGTCACTTTTCCTTCTTCACATTTGCTTCATGTTGACTCTTCGGTCAGCTCGCCAGTCGCCACCTACCTTTTTTATTCCTTCTCACATGGCTTGAACCATGTCCAACATCCCCGTCTTGTATTGCAAGCTATCTGTTAGTGAGCCTTGTACTATTGGGCTTTTCTAAAGCGAGCTTCTGGCACGTTCTTTGGAGAACCCTTACTTGTTGGACTTTTTTGGCTCAGCAAGCCCATCTCTACATGTCCGGTCCAATCTTGTCAAATTGACCCCATCATTATTTGTTATTTTAAAGCTTCAAGTCTTCAATTTATTTATTACTACATTTTTTTTTCTTAATTCGCTCCTAGTTAATGGAGATGTAATTAGTCAAAGAGAAAAATAATAAGAAAGAATATTTTTATTCCAATAAATCTATTTTTCCTAAAATTCATGCATATTTGTTAGAATTCTTTGGTGACGAACTCTTAACAAGTATTCCCTCCGTTTCAAATTATCTGTCACTTCGGAGAAATTTTTTTGTTCCATATTATCTGTCATTTTATAATTCCAATGATGCATTAATTAAATAATTTCCACCAATACCCCTAATGCAAACTATCCACACGGTGGTTATGAAAATTAAAGCTACGTTCCAATTACCTCTTTTTGTCTCTTAATCCCCCCACACTCTCTCTCTCTATTATTAATTGTAAATATAACTAGCTCCAATTTTTATTTATTTTATTTTCCAACACACTCCACTTACAAGGTTATTAAAAAGACATAAATGCATGATCAGTACTAATTCTATTTAACTTCTCTCACGTGAAGAATGAAATAAAAATGGATATTGACAACATAAAAAATGAAGATTCATTAGGTTTTGAAGAGAAAGCTGAAGAAAATGAAGACTCGGATTTTGTTCAAGATTCAATGGATTTAAATGTTGAAGCTTTAACGATTGTTATTCCAAACCATAAAGTGGTAGCAGATTTTGATTTAAATAGACTTGCAGATCGTGAATTCGATTTAAACAAATTTCCCGAGGAAGGAGATGAAGCTTTTGAGGAAGAAGAAATTCAACAAATAGTTAGAGTTATGTTAAAAATTTATCTTCCGAACTTTTATTAGAATATATATATATAATCTTTATTTGTTTGGAGTACTTGTGTTAGATTTGTTTTTTTACGATTCTGAAATGAGTGATTCTAGTATAACCCTATTCATCGGCATACTATTTTTTTTTTTTTTTTTTTTTAACTGAGACTGAAAAAAAAAGTTATATCATGTGAAATTTAAAGTAATCATTAAATTTATAAATGCATAAATATGACTATATATTAGTCACAGACATGGGCTAAAAAAAATTAACTTAGATAATTAAGAATTTCTTGTACTAATCCGGGATCACATTTCAACTGAGTAGGAAGTTGTCCCGACTTTTCCAACATAACTTTCTTAATATGCGGAATTGTGTACTTCTTAGAACCTTTTGCTCGCATAATTTCTATCATGCACGATTGCAATGTTAAAAATATACGATTGGATTTTGTCACCGGAAAAGCTTGAAATGATTTTTCGACGGCAGTAACAAGCTCATCAACAATTTTAACATGCTCCTTGTACTGCAAAGATTGAATAGCACGAAAAAATCCAAGATCCAAAACATTTAAATCTGGAGAATTTGGAGGTTGAGACATCAAACAAATATCAAATCCATCTTGTGCAGCTGCTCGACAAAATTCATCATCGGTACGATCAATATGCGTTCTAGCATTGTCTTGTTGAATGAATATTGGATAATTCGAATCCTCTATCGGCCATTTTTCCTTGATCGCAGGTAGAACTTTTTCAATCAAATATGACCTTATAACATCTCTATTTACTGAGGGTATTGGCTTTGTCTCCAATGTGCCCGCAACTCTATTTACGCTGGTTCTTTTAGCTGGTTCTCGTGTAACTAAAGGAAATATTCCAATTTTTCCGGAGAACGTTTCATTTCCTTGTGCATCAAACCTCGGACGAACTACAACAGCTAAAAACATGAATTTTCCAATAAAGTTTTTGCTTTTACATGTGCGTAGCGGATCTTCTTCATCTGGTAACAAGTAGTAATTCTCTGATTTTTTCGTCATCTGAAACCATTTTTCATCAATATGAACAACATTAAGCATACCAGTAAAAATGGGGTCATGCGACATGCTATCACCCTCCAGCATTGACAAACAAAATTGCAATCGAGATCTCTTATTCTCCTCCGTTAAAAATGGTTTTATAGCATTGGAATGTCGCCGTATTTCCCCCGACTTAAGACGCCTAAACAACGTGCTCTTTTTCATGTTCAACGAACATGCTAAAGAATCAAGAGTTGTTCGACGATGTAAAGGAATTTCACGAATTTGATCATAGTTAATCTGAATTCTCTTTCGACCACAATTTCTCGTCTTTTTATGAGATACATTAGCATGGGTGCCACCGTTTTCTGATTGTTTCCAAATACGTTGAACGGTTCGTATAGATACCGAAAATTGTGATGCCACCAATCTTGTCACTCCTTTTTTTAATTTTCCACGGACACTTTCCTGTTGTAGCATGTTGTATATGGCTTGTCGTTCATCATTGGATAAAGTTCTCAATTTTTTTATCTGACTTGATGTTTGTTCTGCTTCGTTTGTATTTCCTTCTCCACCGTTGATGTTTTCATCTATTAAAGGAAAAAATGAATTAAATACAATCGTAACATAAAAAACTCACAAGAAAATTAAAGATAGTACCCATATTATGAATGGTTGCTGGAAATGTAGTTGACCCCACTTCCATATGCATGATTGCTTCATCATATGGTTCACTGTTTAAATCTATCAACAAATGATCCACTGAAGATATTGCTGGAGAATTTAAATTGAGATTAAGGTGTGTAACTAAATTAATGCTTGCTTCCTTTTGCGGTTCATCTTCTTCATCAACGTCAAAATTTGGTGGCTGTATATTTAGATCTATTCCAACTTTCATTTTTATTTTGATATTAAAGATTTTAGTGTGTTAATTTATAGAACAATTGTGGTGGGAATACATAAACATTTTAGAATAAGAAGCGGGTAATTTTAAAAAAATTGCATGAATTTTTGGAGGGGAAATTTTTATGTTGAAATAAAATCTCTGTTTATGCGGGAATGTTTTGCTTTTCATTTTTTGGTTTTTCAACGGAGTATTATGGTTATGGAGTTTTGAAAGAATTTAGAGAGACTAAACAATTTATGAATAATTGAGATTCAAGAGAGAGAATAAGGGGGAGAATAAGGGGGAGAATAAATTAGTGGGAGAGTCAAACACCGAAGAAATAAATTCCTATTAATGGGTATGAGAGAGAAATAAATAAAACCAAAATTTGGTAAAAGGGTATATTAGTCTATGGATGATTTTTCTCCTCAAATTTAGCCATATTTATTGAGTTTCTTAGTTATTGTGCAAATACCTTAAACGTCAGATAAATTGGAATGGAGGGAGTAAGTAATAAAAAATGAAATGGAGGGTCTATTTACTGTGGTTTGATTTTTCACACAATTTCAAGATATGGAATGGAGGGTCTATTTGGCCTCTTTTGTTTTCTTTAAGGATCTTTTGCACAAAGAATAAAAGACTATTTGATAAAAAATAAATAAATAAAAGACTATAATTAGACTATAAGAAACATTATTGAATTTCCAACTGTGGGTAAGAATTGGAGGCCCAAATATATTTTTGGTATGGGCTTTTGATAATACGGCGCAATGTTGTGGGAGTAGAAATTGGAATAGTTGTTTTTGAATTGCATCGATTATAATTTATAGAACAGCATTTTTCATTTAGAATTTTGAAATTTCGATTTCTGCTTTTTCCTTTTTTTAACGGAATTCGAATTCATGTTACATTCGATTTTCGATCTGATTTTAATTCCCGTAAATATTTTCAAATTTTCAGATTTTTTTACCGACAATTGAACTTATAATATCAATGTGACTAATAATCTGAAAATTCCCAATTCCGCGTATTCTGATTCAAGATTTTGGAACATTTTTTTCTGATTCAACATTTTGGAACAATTTTTTTATCCTAGTTTCTGAAATTCCGATTTCTAATTTTACATTTTTTTTGGTTTTTAGAACATAATTGAATTTAGTTTTTTTTCCTTTCATAAAAAGAATCGTCATTTATGAATAATATTTTCAGCTATGAATTCCAAAAAGATATTTATTTCCAATTTTTTCAAACATTTTTAGATAAGAATTAGAGTATATATGTGGGATTCCAATTTGAACTTCTGAATATTTTTATTTTTTGAGATATTCTTTTGTCATTTCAATTTCCGAAATATAGATTTCCTAAACATTTTTAAATGAAACTAGAGTTACTTTTTCACTTTCGAAAAAAAAATTGGACTTTTTTTCACGTGTTTAATTTAGATGCAACCGTCCGATATTCACCCTTAAATAAATTCATTAAAGAAGAAAATTTATTTTAGAATATGGAAGAATATTCGTTAAAGCTCAATTTAATGATCTTTCCAGTTAAACCTCTATAAATTAGTACACACGGGACTAGCGAAATCCTATTAATTTAAAAAAAATTAAATTATCGAACTAATAGTTTAATACGTTTTCACCCGATCAGAATCGGAAAAAGTTAAAATTTAAGCACAGTTATTAATCTATTGAGGTTCTACTATATTTATTTCAAAAATCTTGTTGGAAAAGAGGTAAAATTCATTTTCGTCCCTGACGTTTAGAGTCAAAATAAAAATAGTCCATGTGTTCCTAATTTTGTTCAATATCATCATTTGGACACAATTTTACCACCAAAAAAGAGCATGCTTTACATAATGCCCACACTACCCTTCAAAACCTTGTGGATGAAAATGAAATGTACCTAATTTTGGGCTTCACACATTTTTTTTTCTTTTTCTTTTTTTGCAATTTTTTTAACATCAATTTTTTTGACCAATTTCAAATTTTCGTATAATTACTTTATGCAAAGTTTTTTATAATCGTTAATATTTATCTAATAAAATATACACATATCAAAACTTTATTTAATATCTGTGTGAAGCCCACCTATTTTTCTCAAAATTTTGGAAATACTTAGTATATATATATAAAGCCCAACATAATAGTACTATACTTATATTTTTCTTAAAATATTAAACATAAGTGCTATAATTGTTTGGTTCATTTAAATTAGCATTTAATATTTATTTTTTTATTTGGTTGCAAAATTTCTAAAACATAATGTTTTGCTAAAGTTTTTGGGATATTTATTTTTCATGCAGATGTATCAGATATATATGATTTATTATGGCTTTATCCCACTTTGTACTCTCGAAATAGAGATTTTTTGCACTTTGCACCTTTGAAAAATAATAATAGCACTTTGCACCTTCACATTATAGCCTTTCGGCACTTTGCACCATTAAAAAACAATAATAACACTTTGTACCCTCAAAACACAATACATCATTCACAATGCACCCTGAATTGAATACTAAAGAGAATTTCATTTTTTATTGCGTTTTTTTTTTCAGAGTTCAAAATAACAAATTAAATTGTTAATTTTTTCAACCTTCAATCTAATAGCTGAAGGATTTTTTTTAGTAAAATATTTTTTGTGATAAAAAATATTTTTTTAAATATGTTGATGAAATATATTTTTATTTTTGCACTTTATAGTTTCAAAATGATTGATGAATAAAAAAAAATTAATTTCACATTTGGCATCCTAAAAGAATACCACTAAAAATATTCAATTGCCTTTATTAGCTTTATAAATTCATTTGGGGTGCATTATGCAAGATATATTGTGTTTTTATGGTGGAAAGTGCTATTAATTTATGTCAAGAGTGCAAAGTATCAAAATAGTATATTTCAAGGGTGCAAAGTGGGATTAAGCCGATTTATTATAGTGTTTAAATAAGTATTATAATTTTAAAATTGTCAAAGTAGATATATTTCATTTTCGTCCCCAGGGTTTGAGGGGCAATGTGGGTATTAAGTAAAATATATTTAATTTTGACAGTGAAATTGAATATTGAGGATGACATTGAAGCAAATTAGAACTTGAGGGACTAATTTGATTTTGACTGTAAAACTCAAAGATGAAAATGAATTTTATCCTTTGGAAAAGGATGTCATGTGCATTTTCAATTTTTAATTAAAAAACGTCCATATCCAATTTCCCCTTCTCGAGCCCATTAATTCCTCCCTCACTCTCTTTTTCCTGGAGACTTTTGCTAATTAATTGCTTTTGCTATTTTCTAAAAATGAAATACCAAGAATAAAAAAAAAATTAATAATTTCAATAATCTTAATGAGTCACCATGGTATTCCCCCCTTTGCAATATTAGTTGTCTCTTTAAACAGTTTATTTTATCCCAAATTATTTGTCACTTAATAATTCCAGTGAAGCATTAATTGTACTATTTTCATTTTACTCTTTATAATTCTTAATTAATTAACCGGAAAACAATTAATTACAAGGACATTTTAGTAATTTCCTATATTTTTACTATAGCCTATGAACATTCATTATTTTTCTTAATATGTATGCAACAACTAAAAACGACGTATACAATATGATGAATGGAGTAATTACTGGTATAATCATCTTTACCGGTGAATCTTTATAGATGATTAGACCAATGAAAGCACCTTGAAAGTGAAATTTCATTTGTGGGAGAGTCAAAAAAGGGGCCAAAAGTATCAATTATTATGTAGCATTGATTAATTTTGTTTTTGAGGTTTGTGACATTCTTAAGACCCACATATTTTGTCACAAATAATAATTGACAATTTGACATTTTTTACATTCATAAACCTTTGTCATAAAAAGATTAAAAATGGTAGATTTCCTCATTAAGGTTGACCTGGGTTTACTCTGAATAGTTAGCATCAGCATAATATGTTTCAATTAATACTTTTATATTAGATATGATATAGTCTAATGGGGCTTAAGATATACCCCATTCACAATTTCTTTTATTAGAATTAATCCACAACTCCAACTAAATATTTCTGTTATTAGAAAATATGGATTAATATTATTAGGGCAAATTACGGCCACCTCCGAGGTATGATTAAATTACGAAAAAAACTTCTCTTGTTTGGGTAATTACTGCCACCCTCCTCATTTTAAATATTTTTACATAAAATTCATGTAATTCGGTTAGTTACCGAACCAAATCGTATATTTAGTTCGGTAAACGGTAGGAAATGTTGGCGTACCGAAATTCAGTTTGGTTTTACCGAATTTACATCCCTAAATTTACCTTTGGAGGGGTCTTTTCGTAAGATAATATATAGTTGAGGGGGTGGCTGTAATTACCCAAACGGGATAGGGGTTTTCGTAATTTAACCATAACTTAGGGGGATGGCCGTAATTTGCCCACATTATTATTATATTCTTTTTTCTTATTCTCTTTTATTTATATATTTTGCAATTTTATATAATTAAGCTTAATTTACTAAGTTGAAGTATGACTATGGTCCACCACAGACAACTGCAGTCAACTATAGTCATCCATAGTCACCTATCCAATTTGAAAACCATTTATATGCCCCCATTGAACCCTAACGCGCGTCGCCAAACAATTGTAGTCAACCACAGACACTTGTAGTCGACCATAGACAACTTTAGTCACCTACCCAGTCTGGAAACCCTAATCCGACACTTTGAACCTTATGCTCGCGCTGCCAGAAAACGGTTATCCATCACAGACAACTATAGTCACATATAATCATACGTAGTCACCTACACCATCTAGAAATCCTAGATTTCTCTCCCTGAACTCTAGCGCATGCCGCCAAGCAATGGAGCAGCCCAATAATCGTCCCCAAGGGCTTGTAAGAGGTTGAAATAGTGGCAAATCAAATTCAAACCAAGCAAAATTTCGCACCGGCCAAAAGGAAGTTATTTACGAGACAAACAAAATGGAGTGAAATACTAGTCGATTCAGCCAAGAAAACGCAAAAAATGAAGCACCAAAGAGGCATGAGACACCCCTAAGATCTGAAATAATGGCACGAAGTTAAGAATTAGTTAAATGGTCCTTAATGTAACCTAGTCTATGTAGCTAGAGCTAGGTAGTAGCTAGACAAATAAATGAATGACACACATAAAAGATGATGTGTCCCACGAGTGGCTCGAAAGTAACACTTCGAACATGACCAAGATAGTCTCCCCATTTTGCACTATGTTTGGTCTAAAAAATGGTCCCATAGTTCATATGAGTTCCCGAGCACTTGTCTCCATGGCTTTCTCTTGTTACCTTTTGTTTTCGAGTATCTTTTTTTTCCTTCTAGCTAATTATCGAACTTAACTAGTAAATGTTGTTATAATTTTATCGATCGTTGTATTTAAGATCATGAATAACTTTATAAATCAATCAACCAATTTAGCCAATTCAAGTTGTAATAGAAACTTTATTCGCTACAACTTTGATGTGTTAGTTTTTTCAGATTCGAATTGTAAGATGGTAAAAAGATGACGTTTGAAGTAGACTTAGAGGTTGTTTGGCTGACCTTGTTCGAAGAGACTTTTAAACTCCTACATCTAATTAGTTGTTTTAAGAGTTCATAAATTGTTAGGTATTATTTCAAGAATTAATTCGTAAGCCATGTTTAAATTTGGAGCTTATAAGTTATTTTTAGATTTTTTGTTAAGGTTAAATACACTTTGCACTGTAACACTTACCCCTCAACATCAATTATTTTATATTTTAAAATTTAAAACATAATAAATATAACAATTTAATAATTATTGGATCATATAAAATTGAAAAGTAACTAAAATTAAATTATTGGAGAAAAAAAATTAAAAAGTAATATATATTGTAGAGATGAATAAAAATATATTTTAAGCAATTAATTAACTGAAATAAATTTAAATATATCTTTAAATAAATTAGCGTAAATTACCAAATAATGAACTAAAATAAATCTTGAGTAACATTTCGCATTGCTTAAAATCATACTCGTACAATTCGAACCGTAAATTTTTAAGATTCAATACGGATTTTTTATATCTGGTATTTATTCTAAAATTCGAATCAATTAGCGTAAAATTTTCATAAAGTTGTAAAATTTGAATCGTAAATTGTAAAATTTTAAAAACCATGTTATGTGTATAACCATTATTTCCAAACATCATTTATACAACATTTCACTAAGTTTAAAATAATGATACTTCAATAAGAAACTTTTAAATTTACTCTATTTGTTTTCCTATTATTATGAAGTAATGAGCCACAATGATTGAATAATATTTTTCCACATTAATTATTTATATATGATTGCAATCATCCAAAGAATTTATTAATGATGACATGTAGCTATAAATTAATTATTCGGTTTCATGTCTAATTATATTTGAATCCCCTCGAATTACTAAACATCACATGAAATATATTTTCACTTAAATATACAAGGGATAAAACAGAAACGAAAGAATTATAGCTTTTATCCCTCAAGTTTGAATTGATTTCCCACTTGGTCCCCATGTTCACTAAAATACATTTGATCCCTCATATTTCAATAATTTAACACTTTTGGTCTTTTTTCAATTTTCATCAATTTACTGTTACTCCGACCGCTGAGGCAGTGATGGACACACACCACACTTTATTCCGTTAGTACTAGTGAAAATTTAACGGAAATGACTAAAAATGTTGAATCTTTGAAACCCGAGGAATCAAAAGTGTTTTCAGGGAACTGAAGGACCAAATGTGAAATCGGTACAAACTTGAGGGACTAACTGTATTCTTCCCTAACAAAAACACATAAAAAAAAAGGTGAAATTAAAGTTTGAAACCAAAATAGAGCTTTATATATGTATAGTGTTTCAATTTTGAAAATACTAAATCCTATAATTAATTAAACTGATAAAAATATCTTGAATTTGCCACTGGGCAATGTTCATAAGTTCATTTATTGATCAACACTTGATTTCATAATCTAGGTACTTTTTACAGTGAAAAATCATCAATTTTTTTTAATTTTTTTTAATAAAATAAAATAAATAAAAATAAAAAAATCCAACCAATATTATTGTCTATGGCTGCAGCTTAATTCTATCTTCTTCTTCCTCTGGTGCATGAACGGATTTCTTGCAATGAGCAATCGCCGCCTGAATCGCAGCCTGCAACTCTTCCATCGTGCTGTCACTCTTCGTCGGAGTAACGGTTCCACTTCCACCCGTCGCCGCCACAAGATTCCGGCCACTATTCGTCGGAGAATTCCTCATCGACGCCGGCGCCGAGAATTCACCTCTCCTCCGGCCCCTCATGAACTCCCTCTTGTTTCTCACTCTTAAATTCCCGGAGTAGGAATTGTACGGCGGCGGCGGCGGCGCCGCCGCCGCCGGCGGCGGGGGGAACTCTTGACTCCCTTTCCTCAGCGAGAGAAACGGCTTAACCAACCTCTTGACAAGTTCGAATCTCGACGATTTCCTCTTTTGCCCCTCGTCGTCGTCGTCGCACCCTTTCCTCGGTTTTCGGGGTAGCCCGAAAATTAAGGAGAAGGATTTCGATTTCCCTCGATCTTTTCCCTCCAAAACGTGGCTGCTTTTGCATATACGACGATCGTCGTCGTCGTCGTCGTCGTCGTCGTCGTCTTTGTCGGGTAGTTCTTTTATGGGGAGGGTAAAACTGTCCAAAGAATTAGTGGAGGTTCGGGGGGAGAAGCCGCCGGCGGCGGGGAGGTGGCGGCCGCCGCCGCCGGAGAGGATGTGGAGGGGAAGTAAGTGGCCGTGGAAGAAGATTTCATCGGCCGGAGATAAATCGATGGCGGCGATTGGAGGAGGAGATTTTGGTTTGTTGGTGTTAATGTCGGACGGCGGTTGTGGCGGCGGCGGTTGCGGCGGCGGGTGGAGGGAGATGGTGAAGGAGAATTCATGGGAGGGTGAGGATGAAGGTGAAGGTGGATTGATGAGTTGTACCTGCTGCTTTGTTTGTTGTTCCTCTTCACCCCTCACTATAATTTGATGCTCAATTTCCATAGCTTTTCTTCTCTTTTTTTTGATGAATTGCCAAAAAAAAATTTAATTTTTTTGTGTGTGAAAGATAAGGATAATCAGATACAAATGGAGATTTTGGGAGGGGTGGGGTGGTGGGGGTTGGGGGTGGGGGGTGGAGGGTGGTGGGGGTTAGCATAAATGTATTTTGCATGTAATGTAAGTATATAAAGCAATTATATATATGGAGATTGAAATTATTTTGGGAATGGTGCATGTGGTGACTGTGGGATGTAAACAACAGACACTGGGTCCTCTTTATTTTTAAAAAATAAAATAAATAAAAAGGGTAAAATTACATCTACACCCCTGAGGTATTCTAAAATAACTTTAAGATCCTTGTAGTATCGGTAATTACAATGGCCCCCTAAAACATTGTTAGAAACCTTACCGGAATAATGTATTGGATAAATTACTCCATTAGAATTCTAACGAACTATTAGTTTCATGAATTGGTGGAGACAACTTAGAGTTAGGGGGTAACATGCTTTCAGGGGATTTTAGTTGGGGGGCCAAAATACGGGGGTGAATAAAGAAAATAAAAAAAATTATGGGCTAAAAGTGTACAATTTTTAAATTTTGGGGGGGGGGGGTGAAGTCTATAAATTAATAGATAAATGTCAAAATGCAACTAAAAAATTAATAGAATATAGGTGATTTTTTTTTCCTGCAGGAGCGGGAGCCCCCCTAGGACCAAAGTGGTTCCACACCTGCATGGTTCTCTCAATATTTCTTAAATTCTTATTATTTTATATAAGATTTCTAAATTTCGTCTATGGTAGCATTAACGGCCCCGCGGAAAACAAATATAATGCATATTTGTCCCCAGGACATGAAATCTTGACTCCGGTAATTGTTTTTGGGGACGTGGCTGTAATTACCAAAACCACAGAGACCTTATAGTTATTTTATCATACTTCAGGTGTGTAGGTGCAATTTACCCATAAAAAAATAAAATAAAGAAAGAACGCTGTTGAAATTATGTATTAGTAATTTAGTATTTTTCGTTACTTTAACCACTATGGCGGTGAATTAAAGAATTATTTAGACAACATTAAGTTCAACTGCTATACACTAATATTATTGTCACCTCAATTTTCAAATCTTCCAAAGTCTCATCAGAATTACAAAATCCATGCAAGAAATATCGAGGAAGTTTCTAGCTTTACTATCTTATGTTATATTCTCTCTACTATGATTTAAATAATTGATTCCATTTTATATGTCTATTTTAATGTTAATCTTGAAGAAGAAACTCGATTAATTGTGTAACAGTCAATGGCGAAGTCAGCATAGGGTTCGAAGGAGCGGGGTTATATTTCTCAAATCTTAAACTAGCTTGTTCAATTGTGTCACAGTTAGTGGCGAAGTCAGCATAGGGTTCGGAGGAGGGGGCTATATTTCTCAAATCTTTATTAATTTACAGGCAAATTATGAGAAATTCCCTGAAGTAAGGTATAATTATGAAAACCCCCTCAATTTTGCATAACTACGAAAACCCCCTAAAGTTTGCGTAATTACAATAATCAGAGGGGGAATTTTGTAACTATGCAAACTTGAGAGAAAATTTTGTAATCAAGCTTTACCTCAGGAATTTTTCGTAATTCGCCCTAATTTATATATATATATATATATATATATATATATATATATATATATATATATATATATATATATATATATATATATATATATATATTTGTGTACAATAACATCGCGACCCCCTAAAAAAAAAAAATTAATGTATTTGACATTTTCGAACTTAAAATCCTGGCTCCATTAATGGTCACAACCACTTGTAAATCGGAAAATGTGCAAAGATGACAATGTTCTAAGAAAAAAATACTACCGAATTCAATTATATGTGTGTTATCAATTATTATGTTGCCCGAACTCTTAAATTGTATAATTCCATATATATTGTGTAATTTAATATTTTCAATAAAACAAAATTAAATTATTTCTAGTTATACTTTATTTATTTATTTTGGTAAATTAGGCCATCAATCCCTATATATATACGTTCACACTTCACAATCACATCCCGTGAAAGAAATACTGTTGGAATTGAAATATGAAAGTCCCTATCTTAATCTATACACAGAGATTTGAATGGGATATTTGTTACTTGTTAGTACAAAAGGAAATGTCAGCATAAATGCAAATGATTCCTTCTACTTTGAAAAGACCATATTGTCCCCACCATTTCATGGTTTTAATCAACTAGACAACGTGAATCATTTTTTAGCCTGTCACACTTGAAAATCTTCCTCGGACAAAACAGTAAAATCTATCGGTTACTAAAAGTAAAGTAGGGGTGTGCACGGGTCAGTACGGCTCGGTTTTACCATAAACCAAACACGTACCGAGAATATTCTCATATCGGTTTTTCATGTTTTAAGAACCGAACATGTCGGTTTTTTTCGGTTCGGTGTTAATATGTTTTTCGGTTAACGGTCTTGGTTTATTTTCGTTTTCGCTTTCGTCTATCGGTTCGAATCGGTTCGGTATTTGATTAACAGTAAATTTGGACTTTCATTACATTTATTTGAGAAAATTAACAAATACAACCCAAAATTAGCTAATAAAAAACATTTCACATGGAGACGTTCGGATGATATAGAGGCGCACTAGGGGAAGACGGTAAATATGTATACTATGTATCAAAACGACGTCGTTTTGTATAAATCTGTTCGGTTCGGGTAATCGTTTCGGTAATTTCTTTATTCTCCATACACAAACCGATATTTTCAGTTTTTCAAAATAAAAAATACTGTATATGCGGTTTTAAGTCGAGACGGTGCATATCGGCTCAGTTTTTTCGGTTTTCGGTTCGATTTTTCAGTTTCTCGATTTTTTTGCTCACCCCTAAAGTAAAGCATCCATGGTTGATATATATATATATATATATATATATATATATATATATATATATATATATATATATATATATATATATATATATATATATATATATATATATATATATATATATATATATATATATATATATATATATATAAGATTAGGGATTTTTTTTATAAGTTATATGATTAGGGTTTAATTGCTAAAAAACTACCCGATGTTATTTTATCGCCAAAAATCCTCTACAATTCATTTTTTTAGCACACGAGGCTAAACAAGGGATACTAATCGGGGGCGGAGCTATGTTCAGTCCCGTGTTTGACTAAGCTTATAAAATTTTAAAAATAGCTTATAAGATGTTTAAATGCTTATTAAAGTGTTTGGTAATTAAAAAAAATTCTTTTTTTTTTTAAATGAGCTATTGGAGAGCAAATAAGATTTTTTTTTAATAAGTACATATACCCCACATTTTTATTTAAGATCTTATACTAAATACAAATAAGCTCATTACCCAATCACTTTAAAAATTAATTATAAAAATAAGATATAACAGCTTATCAGCTCTTATAACATCTTATCAGACGTAAGATCTTATTACCTGTTTAAAATAAAATTAGCCAAACAGACTCATTTATTTTTGCAATATTTTAATGCTAAATATATTTAATTGCATACATTATGTTAAATTTAATTTAATTTAATTGGCCCTTGCGTACACTATTTTAATGTTAATTTAATTTCATTTAATTTAATTAGCCTTTTTATACATTATTTTAATGTTAATCTAATTTAATTAACCAACACAACTAATTTGTAATGTAGTTTAAAGAGATCCAATATACAATTTAATTTAATTAAAAAATAAAAATTTATATTTATTTTGCGCTATATTTCTAAAAAATGTAAAAATATTTGGGGGCTCTACCCAGAAGTCGTGTAAAACTTTGGCCTACCCTTATAGTAAATTATGGCTTCCCACTGACACTAATTGCTAAAGAAAAATTAAGTTATAGGGCAAATTTAGCAATAAAATAACATGAGGTGATTCTTTTAGCAATTCGATATAATAAAAGGGTACTGGCTGCAATAAACTCATAACATTAAGGTTAGTTTTAAATTTGTTCAATGTTTCACCTAGTGAATTGTTTTGGGTCCTTTGTATATTTATACATATTTAACATACATCCAAATAAACATCTATCATAGATGTGTAATTGTGTATAAATCAAAGATGAAAAAAAATAAACAACTTTAATAATTAATATTGGCTCTAATAAGACAAAATGAAATGAACATTTTACCAACTAAATAGCTAGGGTTAGTAGGTATAGTTTGTAGGATTCAATATAGTTTAGGTTAACGATTTATGGTAATCGAATAAGGCCTAAATATACACACGTAACATAATATTTGAAATATCAAATTTAAATTGGACGTCGATCGGGTCACAAGGTCAAAATTATACAAATTCAAGATTTAAAGGCCTAAATCCGTCGCCAAGCGACGGATTAAAGGCATTAGTGACAGATATATCCAGCGCCGAAATCGTCATTTTCTAGTAGTGTTGGAGGTTTCGAATCCCGTTCCAACTGTCCCCAGGTCGAGTTTGTCACACATTGTTATCCTAATGTATTTTACATTTCTCGTATTATTTGCAAGCTATTATACGATACTACAGGTTTATCCAGTGCACCTAATATATTATTGGCTTCAGATTATCCGATATATCAATTAGCTGAAAAGGGACGTAAATTAAACATCAAAGTTTGGTAGGACGTAGGGGGGTGGGGGTGGGGGCGGGGGTGGGATGGGGGCCGAGACGCACGTGCGAAGTATGGTCCATAAGACCATATTGTCGTAGGAAAACTTTGTCTGCATAGTTAAGGTCGACATCTCAATCATAGAGCCATTATTTTGTGGTGGTCATAATCGATACGATAGTCATCTTCTCCACTTAACTACTCACTTTTATAAATTAATTAATTAATTTAAAAAAAAAAGAAAAGAAAGATGTATGTATGTATCTATAGATTGCAAATTGATTTAATTTGTCTCGTGTCACGTTTGCCAGTTGGCTTCTTCTAATCCTAAGATTGTGATCAATGTAAAGATTATAAGGAAAATTACAGTTTTCACCCCTTAAGTTTGCATCGATTTCGCATTTGGTTCTCTATGTTCATAAAAAATACATTTAGTCCCTCTTGTTTCAATAATTTAACGTTTTTGGTCATTTCCGTCGGTTGTCTGTCAGTTAAGTCATTGATGGGCAAGGCTTGATTCCGCTAGTTTTAACGGAAAATTGACGTAAAAGACTAAATATGTTGAATTTTTGAAACATGAGGGACCAAATGTGTTTTATTTGTGAATACTAGAGACCAAATGTTGAATCGCTGCTAATGTGAGGGACTAAAATGGTATTTTTCCCAAAGATTATATGTTAGTAGTTCTGTCAAGTATGAAAAATTATGTTACCAATTGTTATATTTTGAGATATTGCTCCTAATTTTAACTCTATTTCATTCTATTTTATTAGACGTACTAGTAACTTCACCCGTGCGGTGCACGGAATTGAAAAATAATAGTTTAGAAGTGTAGTCAAGTTACTAAAAAATCCATTAGACTTCAAAGACATTTAAAAATTGGCGGCGGATATATGCTAGTCCATTTTTTTATTTGTTCATATCCACATTAATTTAATTTTATGACATCAAGACCAAACATGGCGAATATACTCTTATCAATAATTAATACCCAAATACAAACAAACTCTATTTTTTAATTTGTTCAAGACCAAAAAAAAAAGTTAAAAAAAAAACTCACAACTGCCGCCACCAGACCGCCGAGACATCGACCAGCGAGACTTCCACCGCGCCGGCGACGACCAGCGACCCACCCACCGCACCACCTCCACCGCACCATCACCACCAACCTACCACCACCAACAAGTCATTTTTACTAAACTTTTGTTTGTCAATTCAAAAACATTAATCGAGCATCGATTCTTGATAAATATGCGTGGATGAACATTAATTTATGCTTACTTCTTGTTGGGTTGCAATGCTTTAGCCGATTTTGGAAAAAAAATCAGATTGAAGTTGATTTTTTTGTGTGTTTTCGTTGGTTTCCCAAATCGGTTTATCCAGACCGATTTTGTACACGAAAATCGGCGTTACAATTCCGATTTTTGTTCCAAACCGACGACACAACGCCGACTTTAGAAGTCAAAATCGGCGTTGTAACGCGGATTTTTTTTTTGGTAAATGGCAAATAGGCCCATGACAAGGGCACTTAATTAAAAGAGGGACATCAAATTTTTTTGTCTTTCAAATAAATCCAGCCCATTCAAACTTATTTGCAAATAAGGAAAATCCTTTTATATATACCAAAATTACCCCCAATTCATTGAAACCCAATTCAACTCTAACTAGTACTTCACCCGTGCATTGCACGGATATCAGTTTCAAAATGAGAAAAATAATAATATTTAAACGATTATCTCTTTATAACAACACCAATTCAAAAAAAAAGGAAGGAAATAAAAAAAATTATCTCTGAATTCAGAGTTGTAACATATGAATTTCAATTTAATATTAGTAAGAAAAATACGCGAATGGCGCAAAGCACGATATCAAGATTGAAATAATTTAAAACATATGGTATAACTCTATTTCATGAAATGCAATCTACTATACCATGTTAATCCTCTGCAAAATAACTAACTTAACAACAAACACAGTAGCATAAAGGTAACACAATAGATATTCAAATAACCTGCAAGTTTATCACTAACAACATTCAATTAGTGATGCACATTACTCAAACAACAACACAACTTATAAATATTGCAAAAGAGCTAGATAAGATGTATACGCCAATACCAATAATAATACCGATCTGATATCCATATTGATACTAATATTGATACTAATACTGATATTAATACTTATACTAATACTAATACTAATACTAATACTAATACTAATACTAATATTAATACCAATACTAATACTAATATCATTACTATTACTAATACTAATGCTAATACTAATATCAATATTAGTACTTATAATACTAATACTAATAATAATACTAATAATAATAGTAATATTGATAGTAATAATAATAGTAATACTGATATTAATATTGATACTCGTACTAATACGGGTACTCATACTGATACTAATTCTAATCTTAATACTAACCTTAATACTAATACTAATACTAATACTAATACTATACTAATACTAATATTAATACTAATACTAATACTAATACTAATACTAATACTAATACTAATACTAATACTAATACTAATACTAATACTAATACTAATACTAATACTAATACTAATACTAATACTAATACTAATACTAATATGATACAAATACTGATACTGATACTGATATTGATACTGATACTGATACTGATACTGATACTGATACTGATAGTGATACTGATACTGACACTGATACTGATGTTAATACTGATACTGTTGTTGATAGTGATACTGATGTTGATAGTCATATTGATATTCATAGTAATATTAATATTAATACTAATACTATTACTAATATTGATACTCATACTAATACTGATACTAATATTGTTACTCATACTAATACTGATGCTGATAAAAATACTAATACTAATACTAATATTATACAAATAATACTGATATTAATATTAATATTGATACTGATACTGATACTGAAATTCATACTAATATTGATACCCATACTAAAACTAATACTAAAACTAATTTTAATGCTAATGATCTAATGCTAATGTTACATATACATATACTGATACTGATACCGATACCGATACCGATACCGATACCGATACCGATACCGATACTGATACTGATACTGATACTGATACTGATACTGATACTGATACTGATACCGATACCGATAATAATAATGATACAAATACTGGTACCGATATTGGTACTGATACATATTGTGGTACTGATACTGATACTGATACATATTGTGGTACTGATACTTATACTGATACCGATAATAATATTGATACATATACTTATACTTATGTTAATACTAATATTTGTACTTATACTAATATTTATACTAATACTAATACTAATACTAATACTAATACTAATACGAATACGAATACTAACACTACTACTAACACTAATATTAATACCAATACTAATACTATTACTAATACTAATATTAATACTAATACTATTATTAATACTATTACTAATACTAATATGTTAATATTGTTAATGTTAATGCTAATACTAATTTTGATGCTAATGTTAATCTTGATATGCTAATTATTGTGCTAATGTTAATTATGATTGTAATTCTAATGTTATCCAAATCCTTATCGTATTCCAAATTCTATTCATAACACTAATAATAGTTCTAATCGTAATCCTAATCATAATCCTATTCCTAACACTAATCATAAGCCTAATAATTTTAATACTAATAATGCTAATGCTAATGCTAATGTTAATTTTAATTCTAATCTTAATTATAATTCTAATCCCAATCCTAATGCTAATCATAATTATAATACTAATGCATGTCACTAATTATCGAACTAAGCATAACCATAATCTTAATTATAATTCTAATACTAATATTAATCATAATCCTAATAGTATATTAATCCTAATTACAATATGAATCCTATTTCTAGTATTAATACTAATACTAATAAAAATCTTAATTATTATTATAATTCTAATACTAATATTAATCACAAATTCTGATTTTGCAACAATTTTTTTTGCAATGATCTATTATTTAATATAAAAAAAACAATTATATTCAATCTCGAACCTTTATATCAAATTTCTTATGTGTGGTAGCTGAAACATAAAAAACATATATTAAATATATTAGAAATTAATATTTAATTATATTATCAACTGACATTAAGATTAATTAAAATATTATAAGGGTATAAGCAAACGTTAAGACGTAATAGAACAATAATCATTGTTAATAAGAAAAATTATTAAAATCCTCCTGAACTTAGGCTAAATTACAGAAAACACCCCCGCTTATCGATGATTATACCAAAATCTCCCTGATGTTTGTTTATGTCTTACACGACCCCCTTATGGTGTGTTTTTTTTCACGGAATTTTTTTTATTCCATGTAATGTCCCAAAAAGTATGGAGTCTACCCTTGCAAATGTGACATTTCTTTTATCGTACTTTTTAAACTAAAAAATTATCCTCAGGGTGGTCATGGTAATAATAAAAATTTGTGAAAGTGTTATTTAAGAAGAATAAAGATTTCATGTAAAGTTCACCCGAGGGTGATTTTTGTCTTTAAAAAATGCCATAAAAAAATTTCGTGTGTGCAGGGTATAATAACCATTATTGGAATACTCCACGTGATAAAAAAATTCCTTGAAAAATCATACCATAAGCGGGTCGATGTAAGACGGAAACAAACATTACGGGAATTATTAATATAAACTATTTACGGCAAGAACACTTCGAGTGGGATTATTAAATGAGCTATCAAAATATTTAACCACCATTTTTATACTCCAAAATAGTAATTTTTAATTCTGATAGAGTTATGAAATGAAATATTTTGATCTTTCATCTTTCATAATGTAAAAATACATTATGCAATCATGCAGAATAAAATATCAAAAATGAGTTATGAATTTAACCACCTCCGCGTCCATTTAGAAAATAACATGAGGCAATTAGACATATTTAAATAACAACTATTTTAATACCCATGGTTGGAGCAAATACATTTAGATAAATATCAAAATAAAATATTAAATAGGACATAAATTTTTGCAAACTCATTTTGATACTTTTGGGCTGGAGTTGTTGTAGTCTGTAGATATTTACTTAATTATATTTATTAGAGTTATAATGAAATACTTATTACTGGAATACAATATATAGTATATACGATCATTATACATTTTAAACAAAACAGTTGATATTCTTAATTGAGCCATTAAATAAAGTGGATAAACGAATTTAATTCCAAAGATTTAGAATTATTATATTTTGAAATATATAAAATCAATCATTTTTTTATGATTTGATTAAACTTAACTTAGGCTATTCAATTTATTCGTGTAATCATGATAAAATTTGTATTTTAATTAGTATATAATTTAAAATGTTAAATCAATCGTAAAATTTATCATCACTGGATCCAGAGAAGAAAAAATAATTATTTAAGTAATAACATGAAACTCACGTAGTATAATTTTCAGTATGGTAAATAATTGGGAGTACATTACTCTTCACATGGCATAACAAATTGTGTCAATTTTCGCAAGATAGTAAATTCAAACATGTATCTTTCTTTTTTACAGATAATATTAATATATAATATTAAATTAGTAAAAAAATACATATTCTCTAGTCATGCTCATGTAAAATGTATAATATTAAATAATTTATTCTGCAATATTTTTTTTATAATATAAATCCAATTTTATGAATTAAAATCAAAAAAAATTGTAACGCCACCAATCATGCAATTATAATAAGGGAAAATTTTAAATCGAATTTAACTAAATTCAAATTATATTAATTATAAAATGAAATTAAAAAATATATTTATTTAGGGTTTCCAAGAAAGTTGATACATTTAGAGAATTTTATAAATGGTAGGATATAAATATATTAATAAAATAATTAAATGTATTTAATTACCTTTAATTTTGGAAAATGATGACATATTTTTTGATGATTTATTTCGACCAATCAATTCGCCACTTGGGATGAAATTGATGACATGCCATCAATTGAAATTGCCAAATGTCAATCAATTAGCTATGGAATTCAACTTTTATATATTATATAGATTTCATGATTTACACCCCAATTTAGCCCAATTTCATCAATTAACCATGTAGACACATAAAATTAATTAATTGGTTAATTAAATTAGCTAATTAAATTGTGTCTAAATTAAATTATACCTTGTCTTGCAAGACAAGTCATGAGGATAATTATCAATTAATTATTGGCCAATATGATTATTTCTTCTCTTCCAAGTTATAAGAGATAAATATCAATTTAAAGAGAGCCAATCAAATCGCGCCACGTCATCAAGTAGACTTTAAGTAGGACTCTTATTCTACCACTATAAATAGGGACCATCCCTACACAATTCAAAACACAACTCAAGAAGAAGAAAAACCGTAGGAGAAAATTCTCTCTACAATATTCAAGTCGTTCTTCATCAAATTCAAGTCAAATCGAGGGAGTTCTTCAACAAATCAAAATCGAAGGAAGATTGAAGGGCCAAATCCATCATGAATTCCAAGATCTTCAAGTCAAAATCCGTCAAAGTTCAACAAATCAAGATCGAATGAAGATTGAAGGGCCAAATACATCAAGAACTCCAAGATCTTCAAGTCAAAACCCGTCAGAGTTCAGCGTTCGATCCGAGATTCAAGTCGCAAGACCCTCGGAAGACGTTATTCAAATCCAAATCAAATCCGGAGAAGATCAAGTCAACGACCCGACTCCGAAATTCAAAGCCAAACAAATATTTTTCTTAAGAGAAGAATCAGAGGATTAAATTAGAGTTTGTAACCCGCAATATTTTATTTTAATTCAATAAATTATTTTTGTGCAAGTTTTTCTTATTCGTCTAAATCGTAGATAATCAAATTTTGGCATGCCCAGTGGGACCTCTCTACCTCTCATCTCTTCTCTCTCTCGAAGATCCTCGAAGTGTTGCAGTGACTGCTCTGCGTTCGCAATGAAGTCTGCTACTTCAGATTCATCAAGTGTGGGCTTAGTTATAAGGAGTATGGCTAAGAAGCTGCAAGCATCCTCCGAGACTAGCTCGACGCCCCAAACCATTCAGAAAGGCTTACCACCTCTTGTCAATACAAGCGCAGACGTGGAAGGTTCAAAACGAGAGATTTCACAGCCCCCGTTTCGTTCAACATCAAGCTACTCAGAGGTGACATCCGTCATGACTGTTAGAGTAGGTGACCAACAAGCCAACATGTGGCTGTGGTCTTTCGTATTTATTATTGTAATAAACGAACCTTTATTCGTATTAATGATAAAACACCTTGGCATTCTATATCTTTGTCCCTTTGTCACAAGCATAGATATAGTCCTTACAGTTATTACAAGTACTAGTAATTGATCGTTAGGATCGTGAGATATTTACTCAAGTATTATAACTGTTAAACGTGTTCCTAGTCGAAGGGTTACGCCACTAATGAGGATATCGGCCTTTCCCATTAAGACTAGCACTTAGTGTATGTGTACTGCATCTCATCAGTAAACGGTATTGTGATATCGGCATACATAAGTGGGTGCTCGTAAGTTGACGAGTTCACTGAACTCCCTCACCCTAGAAATCTCTAAGTGGTTCCCAATAATCGAGTAGAGATATCTATGGTATAGTTGTACACCATTAGTCCTTATGACCTAGACATCACCGTGACTTCACTAGAGGACCAGCTGTATCGTGACCTGTCCCTGAGTTCCACCGAGGACCATCCCAAGGGCCAGTGTTCGTGCAGTTCGAAATCTAGTGGGAGGTCTGTGCATTGTAGTCGGGGATTCGATCGCTAGAATAGTCTTGGATGTCCTGTGTGTTCTGAAAGTTTGTAATCATTCTAAGTCTCTGGCCACAGCTGACTAAGTGATGATTAGAGAATTCGATTCTCTAAGTCATGCACGTGACGATTACAACACTTGGAACGATCGCACCGTCATTGAACATATAAAGAGGTCTCGATGAACCAATGCCTCTAGTTCAATCGGGACATATGAATCGAAGGGACCGTACTGTACGTTAACTATATCTGAAGGTTCTTGCAGGCACTTCATTTGTATCTAGGGAATCATGACGCGTAGTTGTTAGACGCCAATCTTGATTCGTTGGGTGATTAAGGTGAAACGAGCTTCATCTTAATCGTAACTCTAAGGGACGAGTTTTGACCACAAAAGGTTGTGGGCCCACGGCTAGCTTACACCTGAACCATCGAGGGTCACACTGCTCGTGCACATGAGATCTTTGAATAAACGGTCAGAGATAAAATAGTTTATCTTTGCATAATTGGAAGTCAATACGATTGAGTCTAACATTCGTAATTTGGAATTACGAATGAGAATAAGAAAAGGCAAAGAATAGGCGAACGTTGTAGTGGACTTTCTAAATCGGGAAGTTTCCAAATTTAGAAAGTGCACTGAACTAGGGTTTCCACTTTTAGAAAGTTGGAAAATGAGAATTGACACTCGTAATGACGAGGACTTTATAATGATTCCGAAAATGTAATCGTTGCAATTTTTCGGTCATTGGATTGAGAGAAACGAGCAAGTGTACTAGCGAACTTAAGCTGTTGGGCCCGGTCCAACTTAAGCCCGCTAGGGTTTTATGCAAGACACTATAAATACAAGATTTATAGGTCTTGCACACATAAGTGAAAAACCCTAACCCTAGCAGCCGTTCTCCCTCTCTCTCTCGCCCTCTCCCCGCAGCCGTCACCGGCGCCGTCGCCGGAGCTTCACCGGAATCGGCCGTTCATCGGCCGATTGTTTCGGTAGTTTCTTTCCTTCTCTTTTTCTTCCGTTTTTCTAACTATTACGTGTCTAGTGCCACGTGTTTAGTAGATCGAAGTATACGAGGTGAAATCCGAGAGGAGGAAGACCGAAGATCGAAGAATCGAGGAGCAGCGCACGAGCCGAAGCCGCACGCTGCCCCACGCGCCGCCCCGGAAAGACCGCGCGTGAGTTTCACGCGCCGCCGTAGCCGTCTCACGGCCGCTGCCGCTGCACCGCTGCTGCCCCGATTGTACGGATTGGTTTCCGTAGCAATCTCGACTTGCTTAGCGCTCCTGCCTCACGCTTCAAGAGGTAAACACACGAACTCGAAGTTCTTGTTTCGTTTAAACGCTATATATATTCATGTTTGCTTTCGTATGATTTTATGTGATTATGTGTAATCGTTTTAAATCATTGCAAGCATGTTATTTGGTTTAAACGCGAGCATGTTAATTGATTTAAATTCGGTTAAATTAATTAGCATATGTGTTGTTATTTAATTTCGCTGGAAGCGCAAAGGTACGCAATTAATTGATTAAATTTGTCGGGCATGTGCTTATGTGCTTTAAAGTCGTTTAAATCGCATAAAATTTTTGTTTTCCGCTGCGTACGCGTGCCCGAAACCCAACAGTGGTATCAGAGCTCGTTGCGCAATTAATTGCTTTCGTTTTTATATGCTATAAATTTATGCATGATTCGATTTATTAAAGTAGTGATTGTTGTATTATGTAATTGAGAGTTTTCGTTAGTTTAAAATATTTTTGAAAAATATTGTTTAGAATTTTTCCAGCTTTAAAATTGTTTAAAATTGGAAAATCGGATCTGAAATTATTTTTAAAACGTCGGTTTTTAATTATTCGGATCGAACCGGTCGAACCGGCCGGTTCGATGGTTGTGCACGATCCAATCGACCGAATCCAAGTGGATTCGGGTCGGTCAGACCGGTTCTCGGTCCGACTGACCCGGCCCACTGATTTGGGTCAATTGGACCGGGCAGAACCGGACCGTTTCGGTCCGAACCGGTCAGACCGGTCGGCCGAACCGGTTCACTGAAAATAAAAATAAAAAAAAAAAATTTATTTCAGATTTCTAAAATTAAACTTAAAAAAAATTGATTTTAATTTTTGGAAAATTATTTTCAATTAATCCCAATTAGATAATTGGATCAACAATCATCTATTTTAGTAAATAGGTGTTAGATTAATTAATTAATTTAAATTGTTAAATTGATTTCAATTAATAGAACACATATATAATATTGATTATAAATTCAACTTAATTAGTAGTACCTCAACATTATTTGAATGATTTATGCTAGTTGAGGTTCTATAATTATTTTGAAAAAACTCGATAATTAATTAATGTAATTAATTATGAAATTAGGTCGTATGTTCCTCTTAGGACAATATGCGCTTCCATATACCTTTAGAGAACATAGATGTAGGAATCACATGGACCAATCCAAAACCTTCTGATGAGATAAAACATATTAATAAAAATCCCTCATTCTTAATTCAATTAAGAATCATTTCAAGCTATAAAGAAAAATCCAATCTGTTGAGTTATTTCTTTCCTTCTGCCAACGGTTGGATTATGTGTAGCCCTTTACTGTAGTGCAGTAAGCCGTGTTAGCGGGGAGTGCTATGGTAGAGTAAGCTGTAATTCGATTGACATAGCGATGAAGGTAGCCATAGAAAAGGGTTATGTTGGATTAACGTGGTCGGCTAGATTAACTAGGGACTGCATTAGTTTGGCATAATCAAGTTCTATGAGCATCTTTGATTGGTAGGTCAGACTTGACACACGACGATTTTGATATTCGCGAGATTAACTTAGGTCATTATCAAGTGTGAGGAAAATTAATTTAGGGTCATATTGTGGATATGATTGATTGTGATCTACCTTTGGGTAAATATAATCGGGCTAGATTAACTACGGGTTATATTTGTCTATTGGACCTAAAGCCCATTAAGAAAAATCAGTTTTCTCGTTTGTCTACTAGAGGGAAGTGGAACTCGATAAAATTAGTGGGAGAACAATTAAATAACATAAGTCCAAACATTTAACTGTAATAATCATTTAACGCGAATCTCTAATAATCCTCTTCTCTATACCTCTCAGATAATCATGTCTAAGAATCCCATAATGTCAATCCTCGACAATAAACTCAATGGCCCTAATTACCTAGATTGGTTGCGTAGTCTTAAGCTTGTACTAACTGTCGAGGGGCGTCTCTATGTTTTGAACGAGAGACTTCCTGCCACTATACCTGACACAGCGACTGATGCTGAAAAGGAAACTTATGAAGTTTGGAAGAAAGATGACACACATGCTAGGTGCTATATGATAGCCGCAATGGAGCCCGCGCTTGCGAGGAAATATGAGTCTCACATGCATGCTTTCGATATAAAGGCTCATCTCGATAGCATGTATAGTGAGAATATTAGGGCATCGAGGTACGCTGCTACAAAGGAGTTGATCACAGCGAGACTGCGCGAAGGGACTTCGGTCCACGAGCACTGTCTCAAAATGATCACTCTCCTTGAAAAGCTAGTGAATCTTGATGTCACCCTCCCGGCCGAGCTCTCGTTGGATTTGATCCTGTTGTCCCTTCCTAGTTCCTATGAATCGTTCATAGTGAACTTCAACATGAACAAACTAGATCCTCCCTTGGATGAGTTAATGAAAATGTTGGTCAGCTTCGAGTCCACCATTAAGAAAGAGAAGTCTGTTCTCATTGCTGCTACTTCTGGAAAGAAGAGTTCTTTCCAAAAGAAGAGAAAGGAAAGAGTTCCCTTCCCAAACAGCAAGTTCGAAGTGGGTGAAGGTAGTGGGGGCCCCAAAGCAAAGGTTAGCAAACAAGTTGATGATGCTTGCCATCACTGTGGAAAGAAAGGACATTGGCGCCGCAACTGCAAGGCTTACCTGAAGCAGAAAGGTTCTGAAAAGGGTACGTATTTCATTGACGTAAATTTGTCTGTCAACTCTTCTTCTTGGGTATTGGATACGGGCTGTGGCTCACATTTGTGCAATGATTTGCAGCTAATGACAAGAAGTCGAAGACTTAGAGCGGGTGAGACCTTCCTAAGGATGGGGAATGGAGCAAGAGTTGTTGCTGAAGCCATTGGCACAATTTACTTAAATGTTTTGGATTCTAGTTTTCCTATTGTTTTGAACGATTGTTTATTTGTTCCGTCGCTCATTAGAAACCTTATTTCTATTCCTGTATTAGATATTGAAGGTTTTACTTTTGTTTTTGGAAATTCGATTTGCATTATACAAAAGAATGAGAATTTGATTTGCAAAGGACGACTATTAAACAACTTGTATGAACTAAATCCAAGTGAAATACCTATTAATGTTATATCAGCAAAACGTAAGGAGATAGATCAAAACCCCGCACAACTTTGGCACGCTAGATTAGGTCATGTCTCTTTAAGAAGGATGAACGATTTTGTCAGTGAAGGATTGTTCTCTTTGGAGGACGTGAAATCACTACAAACTTGTGAATCTTGCCTTAAAGGGAAAATGACCAAGTCACCCTACAAAGGGAAAATGGAACGAGCCGAGGGTCTTTTGGATTTGATCCATACAGAGGTATGTGGTCCACTAAGTGTTAGTGCGAAGGGTGGATATAACTACTTCGCTACCTTTACCGACGATTATTCTAGGTATGGGTATGTGTACTTGATGAAGTACAAGTCCGAAACATTTGAAAGGTTCAAAGATTTTAGATACGAAGTGGAAAAGCAACTCGGACGAAGTATTAAGAAGCTGCGATCCGATCGTGGTGGAGAATACTTGAGCATCGAGTTCATTGACTATCTAAAAGAAAACGGGATACAGTCCCAATGGACTCCACCGGGAACTCCTCAACTTAATGGAGTATCCGAACGTCGGAATCGAACTTTATTAGATATGGTTCGATCAATGATGGGGTTCACGAACTTACCGGCATACTTGTGGGGTCATGCACTTCGTACTGCCGCGTATTTGCTGAATAGAGTTAACACCAAAGCAGTTAAATCCACACCGTATGAACTTTGGCATTCCCGGAAACCCAACTACAAACATATTAGGATATGGGGTTGTCCCGCTTATGTGAAGCGGCTAGTGGGAGATAAGTTGGATAGTAAATCCGACTTGTGCTATTTTGTGGGGTATCCCGAAGACTCAATGGGATACGAGTTCTATTATGTCAAAGAAGCAAAGACGTTTGTTTCAAGAAATGCCACCTTTTTGGAAAGGGAGTTTCTATCCGATAGAAAGGGCAGCATGATAGAACTTGAAGTAGTTCAAGAACCACAAAATGAAGTTCAAACGCAAGAACAAGTAATCGAACCAATACAACAAACCACTAATATACCTCCTGAACCTACGGTACGTAGATCCGAAAGAGTTCGGAAAATGCCGGATAGGTTATTCCTCCTCGAAAATGATGAAGATCATATTGATCTTGGACGAGATCCAAGAACATACAATGAGGCCGTATCGGATGCGGACATAGGACATTGGCTAACTGCCATGAAATCCGAAATGGACTCCATGTACTCCAACAAGGTGTGGACCTTGGTAGATCCACCTAAAGGAATTGTTCCTATTGGCTGCAAGTGGATCTATAAGAAGAAAATTGGAGTGGATGGAAAGGTGTCGACCTATAAAGCTAGATTGGTAGCGAAAGGATACACTCAAAGGCAAGGTGTTGACTATGAGGAAACTTTTTCGCCAGTCGCGATGCTGAAGTCCATTAGGATTTTGCTAGCCATAGCTGCGTGGTACGACTACGAGATATGGCAAATGGATGTGAAGACCGCTTTCCTTAATGGAGATATTGAGGAAGAAATTTACATGGCGCAGCCGGAAGGCTTCATATCTTCTGGAAGTGAGCAAAAGGTTTGCAAGCTCCAGCGATCCATTTATGGATTGAAACAAGCATCCCGAAGTTGGAACATTAGGTTCGACTCAACTATCAAAGAGTTTGATTTTGAGAAGAATCCGGAGGAACCTTGTGTATACAAGAAGGTTAGTGGGAGGGCAGTGATATTTTTAGTGCTTTACGTTGATGACATTCTGCTCATTGGGAATGATGTAGGAATGTTGCAGCAAACGAAAGCATGGTTGTCCACACGTTTCTCAATGAAGGATTTGGGAGAAGCATCTTATGTATTAGGAATACGCATCTATAGAGATAGAGCGAGAAAGATGCTTGGTTTATCCCAAAGCCTGTACATAGACACCGTTATGAAACGGTTTAGCATGGAAGAATCCAAGAAGGGATTCTTGCCAATGTCCCATGGGGTTCGTCTCTCGAAATCTATGTGTCCGCAAACACCTAGTGAAGTCGAGGAGATGAAAAGGACGCCCTATGCTTCTGCCATAGGAAGCATAATGTATGGCATGTTATGTACGAGACCCGATATTGCGTATGCTGTGAGTGTCACAAGCAGATATCAGTCTAACCCCGGCCCGGCTCACTGGAAAGCCGTGAAAGATATCCTCAAGTACTTGCGAAGGACTAAGGATATATTTTTGGTATATGGGGGTGCCGAGTTGAAATTAGAGGGTTTTACCGACTCTAGTTTTCAATCGGACGTGGACGACTCAAAGTCGAATTCTGGATTTATATTCACGCTTAATGATGGTGCCGTGTGTTGGAAGAGTTCCAAGCAAAGCACGACGGCCGATTCCACTACCGAAGCGGAATACATTCCAGCGTCTGAAGCTGCAAAAGAAGGGACTTGGATAAGGAAATTCATCCAAGAGTTGGGTGCCATTCCTGATGCTAGTGATCCAGTACCGTTGTACTGTGATAACCCCGGAGCCGTGGCGCAAGCTAAGGAGCCACGATCTCATCAGAAGTCGAAGCATATTCTGAGGAAGTATCACGTGATCCGAGAGATCATTGATAGAGGTGAAGTTAAGGTAGAACGAGTCACCTCAGAAGAGAACGTTGCAGACCCCTTCACGAAGCCTTTACCAAGATCGGTCCATGAGAAACATCGAGAGTCGATGGGATTGCGGTTTATGGGTAGTTGGCTTTAGGTCAAGTGGGAGATTGTTAGAGTAGGTGACCAACAAGCCAACATGTGGCTGTGGTCTTTCGTATTTATTATTGTAATAAACGAACCTTTATTCGTATTAATGATAAAACACCTTGGCATTCTATATCTTTGTCCCTTTGTCACAAGCATAGATATAGTCCTTACAGTTATTACAAGTACTAGTAATTGATCGTTAGGATCGTGAGATATTTACTCAAGTATTATAACTGTTAAACGTGTTCCTAGTCGAAGGGTTACGCCACTAATAAGGATATCGGCCTTTCCCATTAAGACTAGCACTTAGTGTATATGTACTGCATCTCATCAGTAAACGGTATTGTGATATCGGCATACATAAGTGGGTGATCGTAAGTTGACGAGTTCACTGAACTCCCTCACCCTAGAAATCTCTAAGTGGTTCCCAATAATCGTGTAACACCCTCAATGATTTAAAAGAAATTTTAGAAAAACACGGACTTTATTAAAAATGTTTGGAACAAATGTGAACTTTGAGAAAAACCACTTTAAAATTTGTGAACCATTTCCCTTTACTTCAAATCTAACCCACAATCAGAAAATAAGATTTTTCATAGAGAGTGTACCATAACATGAACGGGATTTTGAAAATAATCTCGAGGTGGCGGAATAATCCACATCAAACATCACCGGGGTTTAGAAAACACTCGTAAGACAGCGGAAGGAAATAAACTTTATTTAAGATACCCCCGTTTAATAGACTGGGTTCCAATCAGAGTACAAAATAAGATTATACTATGTGATTAGTTTTTTTTTTTGATAAAACGTTGCGTAGAAAATACGAGTAAAATAATCTAGGCACCAAGGCTCGTGATTCCTCGAACTCCTCTCCGCCGGCCTCCTACATAGCTTGGAGAACCTGAAAAGATAATTTGCATAAAAGCATGAGCCCAAACACTGGCTCAGTAAGGACATTAGTCTTAGTCTGACGAACTCACGCCTCTCTCAACGTGTCTCTCACGACCTATGGGAGTTCTAAAGTATTCGTCTATGTTCTTTCCAACTAATTATATTATCTCTATCCATCATCATAACTAATGAAATACAAACACGTCACACATATTCAATCACATAAATACACATATAAGCACATAACATATTTTCTCTTGAAATCGAGAGCTTTACAACGAAAATATGGTTTTGTTTCAAAAACTGCTTAAAATCATTATGGGAATCATTCTTGTAATTTAATTCACAATTTACTTGCGAATCCGATTTAGGCAAAAAGTCCCTTTCTTTTAAAAACATAATTTCTTTTAAAATCTTTTGAAAATCGTTTTTCTTCCAAAATTATTTTTATGCGTAGATGCGTATGACAGGATCCCTATCAAAACCCTAACGTAAGCATCGACAATAGACATTTTTATACTGAGCCCGGTCTTTGGTGAGAGCTACCCACCCTGCAGTCTATGGTAACTGTTGTTGGGATACCGGCCCGCCGTATCCCGTGTCTATTCATCGGAGCAACGTCACTGTTTCGACTCTTCTATACTAGACCATGCAACCATTTAATGACTCGAGGAATGCACGTAATTTAAAGATCTTAATACACCATTCAAATAAACAGTAATAATTTCAAGTACGTCATTCACATAATTTCAAAGGAGTTAAATCACATCACTCGATAATCAAATCATATAAATTGGGAGCAAATTCCGAAACAATAGTAAGCACATATAGATCAAACATTAGTAATAAAGACACATATACTTTTACACGTATATACACATAGGTACTTATACGTATATATATACTTACGTATATACTCTAATTTATAACTATGGGCTATAAGTTTCCTCAACCCGAAGGGAGTACGCCTATAACATCATAGGTCTAAACTATCGATATACATATACATATACTTTTATATATACATACTTATACCTCATAAGAGTAAAACACATTATTCAAATAATCATCATGAATTTCAATATTTCACATAATACCTATACAAAGGACTATAGAAAATCAAATCTAGTAGAAGTACTAGAGCATAGAAAGTTTCAAGAACAACTTATAGTTCTAAATATATACTAGTCTTTGTATCTTACCTATAACTACTCTAATAAAGGTTCTCTAGATGTAACATCATAATCTATATTCATTACCATATTAAATCATGTCTCAAGAGTTTAAATCATGCTCACAAAGGACCCCTTTAATTCAAAGAAATTCGTTTTTAGGAAAATCGGACAGTTTTGACACCTTAACTTTGAAAATACATTTCTCTTAGACCATCACTTCAAAAATTTTGCAACTTTGACACAATACTCCTGTATGAGTCTACAAGAATCCTTTAAAACAGTTTTCCAAAATAACAAGTAGACTAAGAGAAATGAGTAAAACAGTGCAGGAGTGTGGTCACACTTTCAGAAACAGAACCAACCACTTTGAAAATACCCAATAAATCACCCTTTTGTTAAAACAACGTAGGACTTTGCAGAAAACTGGTTTTATAAGTTATAAATATATTCCAAGTAGAATCAAGGAAATAAAACTAGGAAAACATCGATTTTAAAAGCAAATCCTCAGCTGACTCAAAAACTGTGCAAGTTTAGTAAATAATTCATATCTTAATCATCTGAAATCCGATTGATGATTAAAATATATCAAATTAAAGAGAACAGAAAGATCTAGTTACCCATGAAATTTCGTGATTTCTGGAAAACAGGGCACCTGTGAAACATGCAGTAAACTCCGAGACTGAAAACCTGAAAATTCATTAGTAATCTATATCTACATCTTTGATCAAAACAGATCTGGCAGTTTAGGCACTATAACTTCAGAAATTCATATCTCCTAATCCGTAGATCCAAACCTGATGAAATTTGGAACACATGTTCATATATCGTTTACCCCCCTGAAGTATTGAAAACATCAAATACCCCCCTGCCGTTAGTTTTTTTCTTCTAATTTCGTTAGTCAAACCCTTTGACCGACTATTGCAAAGAAATGTTGGCTTTTTTTTAACGAAAATACCCCAAAAAATTTCTATACATAGATTTCAGGGCTTTTAGTTTTCATTTTTTGTGGGTTTTGTGCCGTTAGTTTTCCTATATATAGAAATTTTTTGGGGTATTTTCATTAAAAAAAAAGCCAACATTTCTTTGCAATAGTGTGTCAAAGTGTTTGACTAACGGAATTAGAAGAAAAAAACTAACGGCAGGGGGGTGTTTGATGTTTTCAATACTTCAGGGGGGTAAACGATACATTTATCATAGTACAGGGGTGCAAAATGAATTTTACCCTATAATTTATACTAATTAGGTTATTATTTCAGTAAAGACAAAGGTCCTTACCCAAGAGCAAGAAATCGAAGATGAAGGAGTAAGAAAACCAAAGGCTCGGTGGATTTTCGGCGGGTTTGGCTTGGATGTTCTTGGGTGGCTTTGGGGCTGAGTTTGAAGGATGTGAAGGGGCTGTTGCTTGAAGATAGAAGATGGAGTTTCTCTTTTCGAGAAGAGGAGAGGAATCGAAGAGAGAAGAGGAAGGGGCTTTGATGGGAGCTTCTTGACTCGAAGGGGAAGAAGAGAATTCTTCTTTAGGGCTGTTTTTGCTCGATGGAGAGGGAGAGGAGAGGGCCTTTTGGCTGATGTTTTGGTGTGAAGAGATTGTGAAGAGGAGGGGTTTATTTATAGGGGAGATGAGGCCCTTAATTGCAATATAAAGGACATTGGGGTTCTATTAGCAATTTGGGAGAACATACCTTGGGGCTTCTTAGCAATATAGAAGAGAAGAGGGGAGTCCTTTGTAATTAATAAACTTAGGGGGCAGTTCACACACACAACACACGGTCACATACACACACATAAGACACTTTCAATTACTATCATTAACCCATATAATTCACATAAATTATAATTAGGATACCAATTAATCACATCATCTCAATCCTCAATTAAAGCACATCAAAAATCCATGGACTAAAGCACATAATTCATTAAATCACATAATTAGAATCAACTACTCAATTAATAATAGTGTCTACTTCTAAAAATACTATAATGTATCTAAATCACATAAACACATAGAGAACGTATAAATTGCTACGCGATTCATGAAATGCATGTATATTCGTATTTACTATATGTTCAATATAATCATATATAAATGCTTATGAAAATGCGGGCTGTTACAAATCGAGTAGAGATATCTATGGTATAGTTGTACACCATTAGTCCTTATGACCTAGACATCACCGTGACTTCACTAGAGGACCAGCTGTATCGTGACCTGTCCCTGAGTTCCACCGAGGACCATCCCAAGGGCCAGTGTTCGTGCAGTCCGAAATCTAGTGGGAGGTCTGTGCATTGTAGTCGGGGATTCGATCGCTAGAATAGTCTTGGATGTCCTGTGTGTTCTGAAAGTTTGTAATCATTCTAAGTCTCTGGCCAGAGCTGACTAAGTGATGATTAGAGAATTCGATTCTCTAAGTCATGCACGTGACGATTACAACACTTGGAACGATCGCACCGTCATTGAACATATAAAGAGGTCTCGATGAACCAATGCCTCTAGTTCAATCGGGACATATGAATCGAAGGGACCGTACTGTACGTTAACTATATCTGAAGGTTCTTGCAGGCACTTCATTTGTATCTAGGGAATCATGACGCGTAGTTGTTAGACGCCAATCTTGATTCGTTGGGTGATTAAGGTGAAACGAGCTTCATCTTAATCGTAACTCTAAGGGACGAGTTTTGACCACAAAAGGTTGTGGGCCCACGGCTAGCTTACACCTGAACCATCGAGGGTCACACTGCTCGTGCACATGAGATCTTTGAATAAACGGTCAGAGATAAAATAGTTTATCTTTGCATAATTGGAAGTCAATACGATTGAGTCCAACATTCGTAATTTGGAATTACGAATGAGAATAAGAAAAGGAAAAGAATAGGCGAACGTTGTAGTGGACTTTCTAAATCGGGAAGTTTCCAAATTTAGAAAGTGCACTGAACTAGGGTTTCCACTTTTAGAAAGTTGGAAAATGAGAATTGACACTCGTAATGACGAGGACTTTATAATGATTCCGAAAATGTAATCGTTGCAATTTTTCGGTCATTGGATTGAGAGAAACGAGCAAGTAAAAGTACTAGCGAACTTAAGCTGTTGGGCCCGGTCCAACTTAAGCCCGCTAGGGTTTTATGCAAGACACTATAAATACAAGATTTATAGGTCTTGCACACATAAGTGAAAAACCCTAACCCTAGCAGCCGTTCTCCCTCTCTCTCTCGCCCTCTCCCCGCGGCCGTCACCGGCGCCGTCGCCGGAGCTTCACCGGAATAGGCCGTTCATCGGCCGATTGTTTCGGTAGTTTCTTTCCTTCTTTTTTTCTTCCGTTTTTCTAACTATTACGTGTCTAGTGCCACGTGTTTAGTAGATCGAAGTATACGAGGTGAAATCCGAGAGGAGGAAGACCGAAGATCGAAGAATCGAGGAGCAGCGCACGAGCCGAAGCCGCACGCTGCCCCACGCGCCGCCCCGGAAAGACCGCGCGTGAGTTTCACGCGCCGCCGTAGCCGTCTCACCGCCGCTGCCGCTGCACCGCTGCTGCCCCGATTGTACGGATTGGTTTCCGTAGCAATCTCGACTTGCTTAGCGCTCCTGCCTCACGCTTCAAGAGGTAAACACACGAACTCGAAGTTCTTGTTTCGTTTAAACGCTATATATATTCATGTTTGCTTTCGTATGATTTTATGTGATTATGTGTAATCGTTTTAAATCATTGCAAGCATGTTATTTGGTTTAAACGCGAGCATGTTAATTGATTTAAATTCGGTTAAATTAATTAGCATATGTGTTGTTATTTAATTTCGCTGGAAGCGCAAAGGTACGCAATTAATTGATTAAATTTGTCGGGCATGTGCTTATGTGCTTTAAAGTCGTTTAAATCGCATAAAATTTTTGTTTTCCGCTGCGTACGCGTGCCCGAAACCCAACAATGACAACAAACGCTACAACCATGGAAGAGCAAATTGCAAGTCTAACAAAGGCCACTGAGGGACTCGCAAAGAATGTTCAACAATGAGATTCTCAAATTGCCAAGTTGATCAACAAGATGGAGAAAGCCGATATTAGTCAAGCTGTGGAGAATCAGATAGAGGCTCAAGATGAAGTCGAGACATCCACAAAACAACAGCCAGTTGAAAACGAGAAGGCTCCAGCTCAAGAACTTCAAGTTTCTCCCGAAGGGCTGATTCATGTAGATCAAGTGATGACGCTGATCAGTAGAACAATCAAAGACAAGTTGGAAGGAAGCTCGAAGTCGCCATCAACCTATGTCAAGCCATACACGCAAAGGATTGATGATCTAAAGATGCCAATGGGCTATATACCTCCAAAGTTTCAACAATTTGACGGCAAAGGCAACCCCAAGCAACATGTGGCACACTTCGCGGAGACTTGCAATGATGCCGGCACGTATGGAGATCACCTCGTCAAGCAATTCGTTCGATCGCTCAAAGACAATGCATTTGATTTAGGGGCAAACTCCATCGATAGTTGGAGGCACTTAGAGGAAGAATTTCTCAACCGCTTTTACAGCACTCGAAGAATAGTCAGCATGATTGAGCTCACCAATTCCCGCCAGTGGATGAAGGAACCTGTCGTCGACTACATCAACCGTTGGAGAAATTTGAGTCTTAATTGCAAGGATCGACTGTCTGAGACATCAGCTATTGAACTGTGCATCCAATGAATGCAATGGGGACTCCGATATATCCTTCAAGGAATTCAACCTAAAAGTTTTGAAGAGTTGGCCACTCGAGCACATGATATGGAATTGAGCATAACTGCAAATGAAGTCGAAGAACCTTCATTACTAAAGTCGTATCAGCTCAAAGAAGAACATGTTGAAGAAGAACAACAAGATCATGATAATGGGGGCAAGTCTTTTGAAGAAACAACACCCTATGCAATATGACAAGTCAAATCAAATCAAACACTCCTTGACACGAGTTTAAAAGGTCTATATGCCCAAATCAGATGAAGTACTCCTTGACACGAGTTTAAAAGGTCTACATGTCCAAATTAAATGAACCACTCATTGGCACAAGTTTAAAAGGTCTACATGTCCAAATACATTTAAGCACTCCTTGACATGAGTTTAAAAGGTCTACAAGTCCAAATCAAGTAAAACACTCCTTGACACGAGTTTAAAAGGTCTATATGCCCAAATCAGATGAAGTACTCCTTGACCCGAGTTTAAAAAGTCTACATGTCCAAATTAAATGAAGCACTCATTGACACGAGTTTAAAAGGTCTACATGTCCAAATACATTCAAGCACTCCTTGACATGAGTTTAAAATGTCTACAAGTCCAAATCAAGTAAAACACTCCTTGACACTTGTTTAAAAGGGCTACATGTCCAAACAAAACACTCATTGACACGAGTTTAAAAGGTCTACATGTCCAAACAAAATACTCCTTGACACGAGTTTACAAGGTCTACATGTCCAAATCAAATGAAGTACTCCTTGACACGAGTTTAAAAGGTCTACATGTCCAAATCAAGTGAAGCACTCCTTGACACGAGTTTAAAATGTCTACAAGTTCAAATCAAATCAAGGCTCCTTGATACGAGCAAAAACTATCTACATATCCAAGTCAAATCAAAGCTCCTTGATACGAGCATAAACTATCTATATATCCAAATCAATTCAAGGCTCCTTGATACGAGCATAAACTATCTACAAATTCAAATCAAATGCTCCTTCAGCACGAGCTTAAGCTGCAAATGTTTCGCCTTGTCCACATGATGATAAACTGTGCACGACATCTCTCAAAAGGATATATTTTGAACTACGTTATGACTTGATCCCTTTATAGGGTACGTAGGCAACTTAGAATCTCTCTAAGTTCAGTCATGATTTCAAAAGATATATGTGCTTTGCTAGATCAAGCTGCAATTGAAGTTGAGCAATTATCGAGACTCATCCACTCCAAGATGCATTGTCCGTGAACAAGTCTCGAGGGGGCATTTGTAGAAACATAAAATTAATTAATTGGTTAATTAAATTAGCCAATTAAATTGTGTCTAAATTAAATTATACGTTGTCTTGCAAGACAAGTCATGGGGATAATTATCAATTAATTATTGGCCAATAGGATTATTTCTTCTCTTCCAAGTTATAAGAGATAAATATTAATTTAAAGAGAGTCAATCAAATCGCGCCACGTCATTAAGTAGACTTTAAGTAGGACTCTTATTCTACCACTATAAATAGGGACCCTCCCTACACAATTCAAAACACAACTCAAGATGAAGAAAAACCGTAGGAGAAAATTCTCTCTACAATATTCAAGTCGTTCTTCATCAAATTCAAGGCGTTCTTAATCAAATCGAGGGAGTTCTTCAACAAATCAAAATCGAAGGAAGATTGAAGGGCCAAATCCATCAAGAGTTCCAAGATCTTCAAGTCAAAACCCATCAAAGTTCAACAAATCAAGATCGAAGGAAGATTGAAGGGCCAAATCCATCAAGAACTTCAAGATCTTCAAGTCAAAACCCGTCAGGGTTCAGCTTTCGATCGGAGATTCAAGTCGCAAGACCCTCGGAAGACGTTATTCAAAACCAAATCAAATACGAAGAAGATCAAGTCAACGACCCGACTCCGAAATTCAAAGCCAAACAAATATTGTTCTTAAGAGAAGAATCAGAGGATTAAATTAGAGTTTGTAACCCGCAATATTTTATTTTAATTCAATAAATTATTTTTGTGCAAGTTTTTCTTGTTTGTCTAAATCGTAGTAAGAATTTGTTGCTACAAACCAATTCTAACCATAATTTCAATTTTGACCTCAATTTTGACCTGCCACCACCGGAGACCGCCGGTCACCGCCGGTCACCGCCGGAGACCGCCGTCTCGGGCGTTGACTTTTTTCTTTTTTTGAAATTTTTTTCCTGGAATTCTTTTCCGGCCGGTCAAACTGCCATTGACTTTTTTTTTTTTATAATTTTGTTTTTTCTTTAAAAAAATATTTTAATTAATATTACTGTTTTGGCTGCTAAATTACTGTCTCCGGCAGTTATTTAACTGTCGGAGACAGTAATTTAACTGTTAATTGACTTTTTTTTTCTTCAAAAATATTTTAATTAATATTACTGTATTCGTTGCTAAATTACTGTCTCCGACAGTTATTTAACTGTCGGAGACAGTAATTTAACTGTTAATTGACTTTTTTATTCTTAAAAAAATATTTTTAATTAATATTACTATATTCGTTGCTAAATTACTGTTTCCAGCAGTTATTTAACTGTCCGAGACAATAATTTAACTGTTAATTGACTTTTTTATTTTTCAAAAAATATTTTTAATTAATATTATTGTATTCGTTGCTAAATTACTGTCTCTAGCAGTTATTTAACTGTTAATTGACTTTTTTCGTTGCTAAATATTTTTTTTCTTAAAAAAATTATTTTAATTAATATTACTGCATTGGCCGCTAAATTACTGTCTTCAACAGTAATTTAACTGTCTTAGACAATAATATTAATAATATTACTGTTCGGGAAAATAATATTCATAATATTACTGTCCCAAACAGTAATATTACTGTCTGAGACAGTAAATTAGTAGCCAAGACAGTAATATTAATTAAAATATTTTTTTTCTAATAAAAAAATATTCAAAAAAAAAAAAAAGTCAACGCCGGAGACCGGCGGTCAACATTGGTTGACCGGGCGGAAAAAAGTTTCAGGAAAAAACAAAGGGTTTTCAAAAAAAAAAAAAAAAAAGTCAACCCGGAATCTTGCCGGAAAAAAACCATTTCAGAAAAAAAATTATTTTCCGAAAAAAAAATTGGGGGGGTTAATGTGATATATTTATTTAAATCCGGGGTCAATGTGTAATATGAAGGAAGTTAGAGCATAATGGGTGTAATTGATAAGAATTATATTATGGATGGTATTTTAGACTAAAGACATGGGGATGGGTTCAATTGAGAGACTGTTTTTTTTGTGGACCAAAATGCATTTAAGTCCTATGTGATGGGTCTTTTTTCGTTCCTTTTTTTTTATGATTTATGTTTTTTATTTGATTTTGAATTTCATTAAGGATAAATTAGTATTTTTATGTTGGAGGTCTTGAACTAATAAAAAAATGGACTTGCATATATCCGCCACCTTAAAAATTTTATGTAAACATCGTGTTTCAATTAGTAACTCCTCTCGTGCACTGTACAATATATATATTTTCGATTAATAATTGTATTAAATTATGTGTGTGCTTACGATAAATCATAAACTTTAGAAATGGGGGAAAATTATGTGCATGCATATGATAAATTAAAAAAAATCGAACACATCATAAAAGGAGGGAAAATTAATGCTCAATTCTTAAACACCAAGAGGATAGCGGAACCACAAACTTCTGGTAGAGGAAATGCTGTAATCAAATTTTCCAACCGTCAAGTACAGAAAAAAAAAATCCAGTTTAATAGAAAATTAGGTTATAAGAAAACTTGGAGAGAGAGAAATAAAATATTGAGATAAGCATAATCCGAACATAAGTTATTTGGAAGATAGATCCACTAACTCCAGTCATAGCAGATAATCTTGGCCACCCGTTTGAATTTGATACAAACGGTTCAGGTTCGACCCGCCATTTCAAAAATATGTTTTTTTTTTCCTATTTAATTGTTGAACCGCCTATTTACCAGTAGTTCACGGTCCGACATAGATTTGTTCGACCCTACACCAGGTGAAAAATACCGGGTGGGTCTTCTGCTGGCACGTGTCTCTTTTTTGTATTTTATAATAGATTCCCCGCTAGGGTTTACCTTTAGGGGTTTTAGAAAGAAAAAAAACACGTGGCAGCAGAAGACCCACTCGGTGTTTTTCACCGGGTGTAGGGTCGAAGAATCCGACATATAGGTAAACTTGTACCGAACCTAACACGACAAATCAGGTTAACCGGACCGTTAACCCTGGTTAGGGCCGATTCCGGTTTGAACCATAAACGTGGTCATGTCTAGTCGAATACATAAACAAGACAAGTAAATTGAATTTTACCGACAAAAATATTATGCTAGGAAAAACATTTCTTAGATATAAAAAAGCACAAGAAGAAGATGCGAGTATGCAGATAATAAGTACAGACGAAAAAATGACCCCGTTTTATACGCCGAATGTTGTTTATCTTCCTTTCTTAACCAAGGAAGAACAAAACAATGTTACATTGGAAAAACAAAATGTCGTCAAAAACGGCAAAAAGACCGACGAACTCCAGTCAAACATTTTTTACGCGGCAATATTACAACAAAGAATATATCAAGAAAATGTACTCTTGTAACGAATAAGTTATCTCTGATCTTTTCTACGACAGTTGTACATAGAGAGACCACTCGCTCGTCTTTTAACCCGACATAGGCAAGATTTTGTCCGTTTTCGACTAAATTGAAAAATTCACAAGTCTTCATCTTCAAAGTCCGAATAGAGCAGAAGGCAAAACACATTTTGTGTGTTGTATCTTACATATTCACACTAGGGTTTTTCAATTACACTTACTATCTTATATATATATGGCGTTCGACGAAGGTGCGCGATCGCCTTCTTCCTCAGTTAAGATCAGAGAATGAGAATATACTATCACTCAAGGAGATCGACTATTCACTTCCACTCCTATATCTACCAACTGTAAAAAACAAAAACAGTAAATACGATTTTCAAGACTTGCACAAAAAAATTAAACGAAAATGCGGTAATAACAAATATATATATATATGTGTGTGTGTGTGTGTGTGTGTGTGTGTGTGTGTGTGTGTGTGTGTGTGTGTGTGTGTGTGTGTGTGTGTGTGTGTGTGTGTGTGTACCTCCGTTAGGTATTTTTCCTTCCATGGCATCTTTCTTGTCTTTACAGCTCGAGCAAAGGAAAGGGCCATTCCACGGCCGTGATTTTCTCGCCTCGTTTGTTTTTTCATGTATCGAAATACCTTCGCCAGGTTTTATCTCGATTTGGCAAATCGCACATATGAACAGCTTAAACATGTTGCACACGGGATATTTCGAGTCCAGCCTGTAATAAACAAGCAACAAATTAATCAAATATCAATATAAGAAACTGCTTAGGTCTCGTTTGGTTCCCGAAATAAGAACATGCAATCTTTTGAGGATATACAATAAACCTACTCAATCATCAAATTATTTAATTAATCATGACTTTTATTTTTATCAACCAAACGAGGCCTTCAGAAAATTGAGTAGGCCTAGTAATATAATGACATTATATTCGGACCTTTCCGAAAGTGAAGCGGACCCTTCCTCAAATAGCTCCTCCACCATTTCTGGTTCGAGATTTTCTTCCTCTTCCTTATTCCTCCCTCTCTGAGACGATGACTCGGAAGATTTTTTACGGAACATAGACTTAAATACCCTTTTTCCTTGCTTCTTCAGGGGTGGTTTTGGGGGCTCGTTTTTCTCGGGGGGGAGTATATCTACAACTATACAAGTCGTATCGTCTCGAAGACCCTTCACCTGTACAGCTTCCTATATAAATTTAACGAATCAAATTTAGAACAAGCCCAAGTTGGAATATATATATATATATATATATATATATATATATATATATATATATATATATATATATATATATATATATATATATATATATATATATATATATATATATATATATATATACATGAGGCTGTAAGAAATATTATTTTATTACTTTGACGATTTGCGAAGATGCAGTATCGGGCGGCATCCCTCTACAGCACTCGAAAGCTGCTTCGGCAGATAGTGCATCCCAAACACCGTCGCTCGAGATTATTAGCCTTCCACCTGTCGGCGACAGCTGGCGTATACGAACAATTAAATTGGTGAATTTAGCAACGGAATTTTCTTTTCCTCGTATATTCACAGTTACATTTTTAGCAAGGAGAATTTTCGTGAAAAGAAACGAACCTTTACTTGTTTAACATGAGGTACAGGAACTATGTACTCGCCAACATCCAAATCACCAATGGATCGTGAAAGACACAAGCCACCTGGCCAACATCTCAACGGACCAATCTACAAATAGCCGAATTATCATTTTTAAGATTTAAAAAAAAAAACTTGGATAAATTGACCTTTGATTGCCAAAATTGAAAGAATAATAAATAATACTTTGTCTACCTCGGTGCCGCCACCAGTATTAAGCCGGCCAACTTCTCCGCCACTTGAAATTATTCTTTCCCTCCTGTTTCATTCAATAATCAGAGAAATGAAAATTTTATTGTAAAAGAATCAAACTGCAATTCATGCGAAGAATTTAAAAAAAAAACAATTAAAAAAATAGAATACAAATAACTTACTCTTCTTCACTGCAATCGAGTCTATGATCTGCGGATAGATAATATATAGCCCCTTCAGCAGATTCAAGAATGCCACGAGAATCACCAACTGATGCGACAGTTAAGAACCATCCTTCGATTATTACAAAGGTAACTGTTGTTCCCGAAGTTTGTGCTGATACATAAGACACAATATAATTAGTACGAGAGAGAGAGAGAGAGAGAGAGAGAGAGAGAGAGAGAGAGAGAGAGAGAGAGAGAGAGAGAGAGAGAGAGAGAGAGAGAGAGTTATTTGGCTGGTTAAAAAGGTAGTTAGTTAGTTATACCTCTTTCTTGAAAATCTTTATCGGTTTTCACAAAACCTGCAACCAAAGCCCTTGGCAATGCCGATACCCACTCGTCACTGTTAAGATCCGGTGGAATTGCACTCAACACATTGTTCAAGAGATTCTCTTTCGAATATATAGCGGCTGCTGATCCATTATGACCATCAAATAACTGAAAAAATGAAGAATATTTTAAATCCGTTGTTTCCAAAAAAAAAAAAAGAGGCAATAATGTACACTACATTACATAGCTGCAAGAAACGGAATTTTATTTTTTTGTCACCGAATCTACTGTAAATCTCAATTATGAATCAGCACAATTAGAGCAACGACTTCTTCAATTCCCTCATAAGTTATGTAAAAGGACGATTCATCACTAGATATAAACACGAATTAATATTCGGCGCGACGAGTATCGTACTCAACTACCACAATCAACAACAATAATCAATGCAATAAGATATATATAAATATACCGCGAAAACGGAAAATGTGGTGACTCCATCGCCTAAGACCCGTTGGCATTCAGTCTTGACGAATGTGAAGTCCTCGCCTTTCTTGCTTTGACTGGCTTGACCGTGCACTATTTCGGGCCTCTCGATTTTCTCATTGGCCAATTCCCGCTTTAGCAACACCGATAGTGGGACCGTCTGGTGGTCCCCGCTCTTAGACAGCATTGTTTGGTCACCCAATTATATACACAACAACACCAATTAACAGATTCGAAAATCGAAGCCTTTCGAAAAACCCAAATCCTCCTTTATCTTGTTATCCTTGGTTCACTGGATTCAATCAATTTAAATCCAAAATATCCTACACAAAACACAATCAAATTAACAAGAATCAAAAGTCACACAACACAAATCTACAAACACACAATTGCAATGATCAAAGCAAAAGGGGGGAAGAAAGAACAATCTGTTCATATTTAAACGCAATTGAAAAACCCAACATTGCTAAGATTCTATTTCGTTGAGAATTAATCAAAAAAAAAAAGGCGAACAATTTCAGCACAATGCGGATTAACACAGGGTTTTAAAAACGCCAAAATCAAATAATAAAAAAAGGGGGAAAAAGGAAGAACGCACCATGAAATCGAGCGACGATTAACAACGTTGTCGGAGCGCAGTCATCGAGAAACGCAGATCCCGGCGTCGTTGGGTTCCGATGCTGCAATAAGATCGATTGTTGTGCATTTCAACTGTGTGTTGGAGAGAGAGAGAGAGAGAGAGAGAGAGAGAGAGAGAGAGAGAGAGAGAGAATAATTATGGGTGGGAAGGAGCTGTCAGGCAAAAATGTGTGTAAATTGAACGAGGAAAAGTGTGGAAAAATGTTGTTGTATAGTGTATGTATTGAGAAAGGGGAATTGAGAAATGCGAAAATGCCATTGTTGGGCAATAAAGAAAGCTGGAATGGTGAGCTGTGAAAAAAGGTGATCTGTTTTAACTCGCGCTCGTGGGCGCGTCACCATATTAACTAATCCACAGTCAACATAACATCTTCCCCTGAGGTATGGTCAAATTACGAAAACCCCCTTCTTATTTAGATAATTACAGTTACCCCCTTCAACTCCTCAGATTTAGTGGAATCTTCGAGATTATATGGAATATTATCACTTTCGTACCCGTTTTATCCCATTCGAACTCCACATTTTGAAGCAAGATGATCATAATATGTGTTTTTTGGCTTCTATATATCAGATTGTGGTGCATCGGAAACTGTATTTTTACACAAAACAAGTACAAAGTAGAGCACATTCCACAAAATCTAGATGATTACGTTTAATTTGACACCATAAGGATGGAGATGTAAGAAAAAATCATAGTTGAGGGGGTGTTTGTAATTTACCCTTTATTTTTATTTTCTAAATTATATTTACTTTATTATTTTATATTTATATCTACAAGTTTATTTAATTTTGCTCTTATTATATAAGGACCAAAATTGGGTACAAGTCCATTGTCACAAAAGTTATATGTGAGAATAAGAACAAACGCATTTTTTTTGGTTATAAATCACTAGACTAAGGTGTCGTTTGGTTGGATAAATTAGTCATTATTAATTAAATAATTAGACATTGTTATATATCTGATAAACCAATAGTTTCTTAGGTCTACTCGGAACTATTATGTTATCATATTTTATTATGTTCTATCTTACCTTTTTATTAAGTTTTTTTTTGGACGTCTTGGAGTCCACTAAAATAATTAGGTTTTTATTAAATTATTCTTATATTGACTAATTTTATGTTGGCAACTAAACGATGACTAATTATGATACGATATATGATCCATCATCCATGTAAGTCTCGGAATTTCTTTTAGACAATAGCCGCGATTAATTTATCTCTCATTCTAGAGTTTAATTTTTTTTGCTAAACTCATGTGCATGAGCTTAATTATTTACAAAACTCAAGTTCAAATATTTAATTAGTTCTTAATTAAGCTTCTGGCAATGTTTGGTTATGTTTTCATTTCACGTTTATTTTCTTCAAAACGAATTCGTGTTTCTTTAGTGTCTGAAAAAAAATTCCAAAACATTCTCTAAAGCTTCTCTCTGCTCCAGACATAATTTGACTGTTACAATAAAAAAATGTCTTCGATCACTAAAAAAATAAACAAGCATCTCTTTATTTTTTTTTGCTAAACTCATTGTCTAGAGTTTAATTTTTTTTGCTAAACTCATGTGCATGAGCTTAATTATTTACAAAACTCAAGTTCAAATATTTAATTAGTTCTTAATTAAGCTTCTGGCAATGTTTGGTTATGTTTTCATTTCACGTTTATTTTCTTTAAAACGAATTCGTGTTTCTTTAGTGTCTGAAAAAAAATTCCAAAACATTCTCTAAACCTTCTCTCTGCTCCAGACATAATTTGACTGTTACAATAAAAAAATGTCTTCGATCACTAAAAAAATAAACAAGCATCTCTTTATTTTTCGAATTCTTCTTCTAAAATACATCTTTTCAAACAACTTTAAACATGATTTGATCGGACATAATATTTTGTATAGTCTCAAATCATAAACAACATACTATAAGTGACGTCTCTATCACATTTCTCATACATGTAATATATATATATATATATATATATATATATATATATATATATATATATATATATATATATATATATATATATATATATATATATATATATATATATATATATGGAAAATGGCAAATAGGCCCATGATAAGGGCACTTAATTAAAAGAGGGACATCCAACTTTTTTGTTTTTCAAATAAATCCAACCCATTCAAACTTATTTGCAAATAAGGAAAATCCCTTTATATATACCAAAATTACCCCCAATTCATTGAAACTCAATTCAACTCCAATTTCATGATTTACACCCCAATTTAGCCCAATTTCATCAATTAACCAATTTTAACCCTAATTCCAATTTTGACCCGCCACCACCGGAGACCGCCGGCCGCCGCCGTTGACCGGCGTTGACTTTTTTTTTTTTTTGAAATTTTTTTTTTCCCAGAAATTTTTTTCCGGCCGGTCAACTGCCGTTGACCGCCGGGTCTCCGGCGTTGACTTTTTTTCTTATTTTTTTATTTTTATAATTATGTTTTTTCTTAAAAAAAATATTTTAATTAATATTACTGTCTCCGACTTTTTTATTTATTTAACTGTCGGAGACAGTAATTTAACTGTTAATTGACTTTTTTTTGTTTTTCTTCAAAAATATTTTAATTAATATTACTGTTTTCGTTGCTAAATTACTGTCTCCAACAGTTATTTAACTGTCGGAGACAGTAATTTAACTGTTAATTGACTTTTTTATTCTTAAAAAAAATATTTTTAATTAATATTACTGTATTCGTTGCTAAATTACTGTCTCCAGCAGTTATTTAACTGTCGGAGACAGTATTTTAGCTGTTAATTGATTTTTTTATTCTTAAAAAAATATTTTTAATTAATATTACTGTATTCGTTGCTAAATTACTGTCTCCAGCAGTTATTTAACTGTTGGAGACAGTAATTTAACTGTTAATTGACTTTTTTTTTATTTTTTTTCTTAAGAAAATTATTTTAATTAATATTACTGTCTTGGGTGCTAAATTACTGTCTCCAACAGTAATTTAACTGTCTTAGACAATAATATTAACAATATTACTGTTCGGGAAAATAATATTCATAATATTACTGTATGAGACAGTAATTTAGTAGCCAAGACAGTAATATTAATTAAAATATTTTTTTTCTACGGAAAAAAAATTCAAAAAAAAAAAAAAAAAAAAAGTCAACACCGGAGACCGGTCGGAAAAAAAATTTCAGGAAAAAAAAAGTTTTCAAAAAAAAAAAACAAAAAAAGCCAACGCCGGAATCTGACCGGAAAAAAAAAACATTTCAGAAAAAAATTATTTTCTGAAAAAAAAATAAAAATTTTGGGGGTGAATGTGATATATTTGTTTAAATCCGGGGTCAATGTATAATATTAAGGAAGTTAGAGCATAATGGGTGGAATTGATAAGAATTATATTATGGAGGGTATTTTAGACTAAAGACATGGGGATGGGTTTAATTGAGAGACTATTTTTTGTGTGGACCAAAATGCATTTAAGTCCCATGTGACGGGCCTTTTTGCCATTCGCCCATATAAGCCGTCTTGCATGAAAGTTTCGTCACTAACGTGTAAACTGCTCTTAATACCAAATGTTTATGCAAATGGATGAAAGAGTCAAGGGCATTGGACAAAATAAAAAAATAATTTACAAGTAATAATTGGTTAAATTTTACAAATAAAAAAGGAAATGAAAATTACTTCCCTGTATTTTAGCAAGTTAATACTTAAATTCAAGTTGATTCAATTCGATATATATAAAATTTTGCAGTTAAAATTGAAAAATATGAAAAATTAATTACATCGCAAATACAATACTTCATTTTGGAATACATAATCAACAACTTACAATATATAATCATCACCTTCACCATGGACATAAATATTTTTTTATTTCAATTTCATGTGTAGTTGTTTAGTATATTGATGTTTTCTTAGTCAAGTGAAGATACCATTTAGAAAATAATAACTACAAAAAATATGTTATTCAAAGGAGTTGTGCTTGACTGCTTGGCTTAAAAGGATGAAATGATTGTTATTACTAATTGGTTTAATCTTATTTTGCACCCTTAAAATGTAGATTTTTGACACTTTGCATCCTTGAAAATGTTAATAAGACTTTGTACTTCGAGGCGCAATAAATCATTCACAATGCACCCCGAATGAAATTTTTTAAACTACTATAGGTAATTTAATATTTTTTAGTAGTAGTTATTTTGGATGTCAAATGTAAAATCAATTTTTCGTATTCATCCCCAAGTCTATTTGAAACAACAAATTGAAAAAAAATTATATCTGATCAACATACTTAAACTATTTTTTTTAGCACAAAAATATATTTTATGAAAATAATATTATGTTATTTTTTTTTTTTTGCTATTATGTTATCAAGTTTTTTGAAAATTATATTTTCTAACAAATATTTCTACCAAATATTGTCACCAATCACAGTAAAAGATCCCCAATCGGATAATTTAGTAAGAAAAACTTTTTTTTATATAGAAAATATAGTTTTTAAATAACTCAATTCGATTTTTTTCAAACTTTGTATTTTTTAAAGTACAAAATACGGAAGTGCTACATCTCAAAAGTGCAAAGCGGAATTAAGCCATTACTAATTAGTAATTAGTATTAATAAGTGTTATTTATAAATTAGGAAATAAAGGAATTAAATTGGATGACAGCAAATGTTTGACTTATAGTTTGTAAACGACTATTGCCTCCCGGAATCAGCGGCGAATCACAGGCGCGTGGCTCTTCAAAATCGGTTTGTTTGATGTTATATTCGGTGAAATACACCGAATGAATATTAACCATTGATCTGCACACAATCACACATATACCTATGTGTATCTGTGTTCATAGTTTAAGATTATAGTTCAATTCTGTTGTTTTCTTATTTATAGATTAAAAAAAAATCCTGTTCATTTGTTTTTTTTTTTTTTTTTTTTTTGTCTCAAATAAGATGTTAAATTTAGGTTATATTATATATAAAAAATAGGATGTTTTTTTTAATCGTATAAAATAATAAAATTGCTATGCTACGTAAGATTCACATCGAAAAGTTGAAGATTCGAAATGAATTGAACTTCACAATTTTTTTTTTTTTTAAAACGAACTTTTTTACTGAAAATTTAAGCTTCCAATTTTTGATATGGATCGGAATTGAAGTACATATGACATTTCAATTTTCATTCCAATTTTACTTCTCGGAAATTACACTTATAATATCAGATAACAATGTGTTTTAATATTATAGATGGATTAAAATAAAGTTTCGGCAAATTCCGCGTATTGCAATCCAATTTTTCTTTTTATTAGGGAACAATTTTTTTAATTGTTGTGGGACGTAATTGGTGCTAGTTTTTTTAACTTCCAATTTTATTTCACGGGTTAATTTAATTTTCTAATCGCTATTTCCTATTCTTCTTTTTATATATCTACTTTAATAAGAATCTATAGAAAATTATTAATTTTGACGTCTTGTTTTTGCCAAGATAAAGTTTTTTTTACTTCCCAACATTGTTAATAAAATTTTGGAATAAATATATTTAAACACGTTGATAGAAAATCTACCATGTTATTAATTGCCTTAGTTCAATGAACCCATCACATCAAATATTGATTTATATTTTGTGTAGAAAAGTTTGGCGTAAAATACATATTGAGATCAATGATTTTAATTAATATCTTTTATTTATTTATCCAATAAAATGAGTTGAATAATTCATACACGACTTGAAAATATTACCAAGTCTACGATGTTAACTTTTAGTTTAGTGTTATATGTTGAGTCACCATAATATATATCAAATTATCAGCCATTTAAATTTGCATTGAGTACTACATTTCATTAGAATACTCCTAATTCGATTTATTTATTTGATATATTATCAAACCAAAGACTAATCGAAATTGAGTAGTTTAATTTTTTATATATATATATTTTATTAGTTTTTTTCTTTATAAGCCAAGCCAAGCGACACATCTTATGATCATCCTGTTTCAAAATGTGGAGTTCGAATAATGTAAAACGGGTACAAACTCGAGAATGTTCCACATAATTTAGAAGATTCCAATAAATTTGACACAACAAGGGTGGACATGTAAGAAAATTTATAGTTGAGGCAGTAGATGTAACACCCTCATAATTTGACATTTTCTCAGACGGTGGCCGAAATTTACCATAGTAATTATCAATTTAGGCATTTGCTAAATGTAGTTATTTTTCTTTTTTTTCAAAGAATAGACAGAGTTCATATTGCATAAGAAATCCTATTTATCGCTTTTCGACTAAAGTTCATACGAAATCTTCTTGTACTAAATATAATCTTCAATTTTTAATAAACTACAAAATGATCTATTGAACCAGTTTAGCTATACTTCTCTAGCAAGTACCGTCCGATATATAGAATTTTTTCGGTAGAAAATCGGTACGGTTTTTTCGGTGGAGATTGATTCAAAAAGATCTCATAGTACAAGGCCAAATAGATAATCATAAGTTCTAACACTAAAATAATTAATTAAGTTAAGCTAATATCCCAACCAATCATGCCTTGAGTCTCTCTCCCCACCTTAATTAATTACATGTACAGAACATTTGATCTTGTCCTAACTACAAAAGATACTTCTCCTATTTTTCCAACCTTCAAAATATGTTACTTGATTAGCAAATGACGAGAGCGATACATAGCAATTCCCACCTGTCAAAATAAACGAAAAAAACATCAAGCGTCACAAGATATCGATCCAATGCAAAATATTGTAAGTTAGCAGACGAGTTCAAGTTCGTTGATGGAAATCGGAAGTTCGATTATTCGATAAGGACTAATCGACAATATGGACAATCCCATCAAAACGAAATAATTTTACCTCTCGGAATTTTAATGTTCGATGGATTCTTCGACCTTGTTCGTCTTATCGGTCTCGGTCTTTCCAGAACCATCCACCCTTGTAATGAACACCTGATAAATTTAACAAAAAAAAAGAATAACAATTATAACTTTAAATAAATAAATTAAGAATAAATATTGGAAAACGAAGTCGTACTTTTAATACGGTCGGTCGGATTAACTGGAAAATGAGTGCATCCCCATCTACCAAGCCATGATCAATAGAGAACTTCTTCCAACCACCACTTAGTCCGTTTTTCCGAGCCAAATAATTTACGGGCCATTCTTCTCCTTGCTCGTCGACCAATGAAACTACGCCATCTGTCCTCGGAAGTTTCCTCTTGCAGAAATGAGACGGAAGGCCCTGCATTTATAATTCACAAACCCCAGAATTTGCATTTCTCAGATACTGATAAAAAAAAACAGAGAAAAACAGAGTTGAGTTCGTTTTCCAAGAATTTTCCGTGTTGTGTCGATAATGGTCTCGTTTTACGGTTTTTTTTTTTAATTCGACATCTTCATAGTATAAAACTTGTAATAAATTAGAAAACAATATAAAAAGATGGTGATGCATTTTTATTTTTACCAGCCAAAAGCCTCCACTAACATGGGAGGGAAGCATTGATCTCACAAGTGTAGGGTAATCGGACCCTAGAGTCAATTCCGTTTCCTCGGCTTTTTTCACAGCACAAGCTCTAGCTTCATCCGATGCGTAAACACGGTTCGACAAATCCCTCGTGCTATATGTTATTCTAACATCAAAAAAAAAAAAAAAGATTGGATTTTTATGTGATTCTTGCAGCATTTTCTATATGTAATGTTCAAACCCATGACAGGATTCAAACCTTCTAGGCAGATGCACACGCTCGTACAAGGTTATCTGTAAGGAAAGTTGCTTTCTTGAATTTATAAACCAACAAAAAAGATAAAAAGAAATTAAAAAAAATAATAAAAAAAATATTACCTCTTTGTATTGAGGAGATGGTGATTTGTTGGAAAATCTCAATGATCTTCTTACAGGAACAAGCTCTGTCCTGGCAATCCGGGGTTTTGTGTTCTTCATCTTTATAAATTTCAGCACACAAATTAAAAAAAAAAAATAAAAAATAAAAAGAACATAGAAGTACACACACATATTTGTATAGAGAGAGAGAGAGAGAGAGAGAGAGAGAGAGAGAGAGAGAGAGAGAGAGAGAGAACCGGAGAGGGTTTGGGAGAGGAGGCATTTTTAAGGGCTAGAGAGAGAAGAGGGAGATGAAGTTGCTCCATTCTCTTCATGTTTTCCTCCAATCGCTTCTCCCTTACAGCCTCATACTTCTTCGCCTTAGACATCACCATTTTTTAATCTATCTAATTTTCTTTCAGATATTATTTTCTCTTCTGCAAATGTTTAGAGAGAGAGAGAGAGAGAGAGAGAGGGAGAGAGTGGGGTAGGTACAATGAGGACCTGTACTCAGTACTTGTACCTTGAAATACGATCCCTTGTGCTTTTATTTGAAATCTTAGAGCCAAATTTGACCGTTGCAAAATTCCATTCCTAGTTTTGGTAATAAAAATTAGGGTTTATATTTTATATTTTATTTTTCAGTAAATAAGGATTTTTACCCATATGATGTGTCTATGGCAGTAAATGATTTTTTGTATTTTATTGTAGTCACTAAAATGGAAATGAAAACTAGTCACTATTAATTATACTGTATAAAACCCTCTCTCTCTTCTTTGTCACAAAATTCATTTTTTTTCAAATTCATTTGGAGGGCTCATTTCATACAAAAAAATGTACTGCCGACAACAAATCGATTGTAATACATGAATACATATCTAACGCAACCTTTTATTATCATATAGGTAATGACGAACATTTTAAGCTTTGTTAAATAATCGAAGATTTCAAATCGCCCACACGATTTAGTTGAGGGTTTGACATATCCTTTACCGGCGCCGTATTCGCAAAGTCGACAACGTGGAGTATTTGTAAACCGCTAATACTCATATGGACATGTGGCCAAGAGAATGTCCTAATATTTAATCAAGCCCGAGCTCTTTAGCCATGGAAGCATCTCTGTCAGACCTTCTTTCAAACTTCTGGGATTGTAACCGAGCTCTGTCTTAGCCTTGTCGCAATTGTAAGCCCACTGATGCCTGAGAACATTCGCTGTCTGTTCGAAACAGAGCAGAGAAATAGACTGTCGTTAAGTCTCAATTTCAAGAAACTTACAAATCATAGCACAATCTTGAGAGTGATAAAGTCGAAAATGTTGGCAGCAAAAATGTTCAGTCACAGAGATGTAAGGGGTACAAGCGGGTAGAAAATGTCAAAGTCTGTCCATTTGAAAGTAAAAACGAAGAAATTGCCATGGTAGTAAAGTGAATAGTGAGGCGCTAGATTTGACAAGATAAGATCCGGGCATTTTGACGCTTATCATCACTAGATTAAAAAAACATGAAAGGGCTTACGGGCTATAACGATTGAAACATTTACGTTTTGATAGAACAGTAAAGATAGTTGTATTGTGTAAACTTACATCAAGATGCTATTTTTAACCGCTAATTTTCAAATTTCATGCATGTAAAAACATCATTGAAGCAATTCAATATTTCAGTCTTTGAGTCTCCTAATGTACATAATCGATAGTCATTAGTCAATTTATTGATGAAAGAAATGACATAGATTGAACAGAATCATACGTAAAACAAGAAAGGAAAAAAATCCCATACCGGGGGACTGAGAAGGGGAAGCTTCCCTGTGATTCTGGCGAAAAGAACAGACAACCATCCATATACTTCGATAAGAAAAAGCGGGATGCGGAACCGAGGCTTAGCTGTCTGAGTGATCACTGCAGCTATATCAAAAACATCCTTAAAAGATGCGTTTTCTCCTGTAAGAAGATACCTTTCACCCGGCCGACCTTTGTCCAGTGCTGCAATGTGCCCCTGCACCACATCATCCACATGGCTGAACGAGAACCCCTTTTCTTCGCCCATGTAACCTGGAAGCCGGTAATTAAACCGCTCCACAAGCTGACAAAAAGAATATTCAAACAGTCAAACATTCGGTCAACTTATCTCATCACCGTTCGAAAATCATTCCATCAAATTCACATCAATACTTAAATTCAAAGCATAATGAATGTGCACAAATCCATAGAAAAACAAGACGTAACACCATATTTTAAATGACCGCGACTATTATAATCCGATTTTTAAATCAATCAACGAAGCACAAAACTATTATCGGAATTATCAAATTGAACTCAATTTGCATCAAGACAGTGTTCCAAAAATTAAGCTCTAAAAAGATCGAAAACACGAGCAATTTTACCAAAAGTGCCACCATATTTCCAGTTGTGACTTTGCCGGGACCATATATAACTCCAGGGTAAACTGGAACTATAGGCACTCCCTCGGCTGCAGCTTCTAACGCAATCTTATCGGCTACAGCCTTCGATTTCTCGTATTCAGTGCAGAAATACTTGGCAGAATGCACCTGTTAAAAAAATCACACCACATACTAAAATTAAATTAAAAAAAAAAAATCTTCCATTTTTTTCCCTCAAAGTTCAGTTTGAATTGCATAGAAAATAATTTGCAGTACTTGAGTTTCATCGCCGATATGCCCATCAGTGGATCCCAATGCGAAAAACGACGACGTGTAAATGATCTTCTCGATTGTGTTCGTCTCCTTATAGGCATTCAATACGTTCCTCAGACCCCCTACATTAACCTAATCAACTCTCATCGAGTAAGTGAAATTCAATCTAGGACAATTTTCACTGATGAACTGATTAAGTTTCAAAAAAATAAATTAAATTAAATCAAAAAGTGGAGCTGAGCTCACTGTAGTGAATCTCGAGGGATCAGGAATCCATGGCTCGACTAGGGCAGCAGCGTGGAAGATGACGTGGCAGCCGGAGAAAGCTTCGAGGAGGGACTGGTAGTCGGTGACATCGCCGTACACATACTGGAGAGTTCCGCCGCCGGTTGAGGCGGCGCCAGTGGGCGGAGGCAATGAGGAGAGATCGCTGGTTTTGCGGACGAAAGCCTTAACGCAGTAGCCTTGGTTGAGAAGCGCGTGGCAGAGCCTCCCGCCTAAATAGCCTGACGCGCCGGTGACCAACACCACTTTTTTCATTTTGATCGCCTTTTGCAATTCAGCTGACTCGGCGGAGACTATGTGATTGGGCTTTTAAATACATAATAATTAAGGGAAAATTACAGTTTTTGCCCCTAAAGTTTACACTAATTTCATATTTGGCCCCCGACGTTCACAAAAAAACACATTTGGTCCTTTTTGTTGCAAAAATTCAACACTTTTAGTAATTTTCGTCAATTTTCCGTTAAAACAAACGGAATCAAGCGTGTACCCATCACTGCCTTAACTAACGGACTAACGGTAAATTGACGGAAAGAACAAAAAATGTTAAATTATTGGAACATGAATGACCAAACGTGTTTTTTGTGAACATGGGGGACTAAATGTGAAATCGGTGCAAAGTTAAGGGATGAAAACTATAATTTCCCCTAATAATTAAGCATTGATGTTAGGATTTAGCTGGTGTTTTTTTATTTTATTTTTTATTTTACTAGGTGACAACTATTATTAGTTGCCTAATTATTTACGTGGTGTTTGCAAGTGCTTATTTAATAGTAGAAGTTGTAAATTGTGAATTAAGTTAGTTTTAAGTTTTTATTTTCTAAAATTTGGGGGTGTTCGCAAATTTTCTTGAAAATAAACTTAAATAGAAAAATCAGGGTCATGAGCGAATAACAAATTAACTTTAGTTGCTTATTTTAAGGGAAGTAAAGATAAAATTTTATTTTGCAAACACTTAAAAATAGATTATGAGAAAGAAATTAAAGTTCATAATCTATTTGTAAAAGCTTTTACAAATACCACCTTAATGCTCGAATTCGGGCTTGTAAGCAAAATAAATACTTGCCTAAAAGTTGTACCCTCAATTTAATTAACTTAATTCTGTAGTGTTCATAATTTAATTAACTTAACGGAAAAATTGTAAAGAACTACATGACAACTCAGTTAAGGATATCTTGCTTTTTGTCTGAACAAATATATCCACGTAACCAACGGTTAGAACTGTCAATCCGGTCATGTGAGTTGAGTTTGGATTGCCTCAATCTCATATATCATCGGGTCTCATTAATATTGACTCAAGCTTTCGTATCATCGTGCCTCATTAATATAGGCCCAAACTCGACTCATATACTTTTCCAGGTTTCGGGTTTATATCGGGCATTGTTGAGTGTAAATTTTACGCTCAATACATTTACTTTACGTGGATCTTTTGTTTAGATTTAATTATATTTGTGCTTTTAATTGATTGATTTTGTGTTTTATAGGTGAAAACGATAATTAGGTGTCCATGAAGGAAAAAAAAGATCAAAAAGAAAGGAAAAAGTTGCAAATAAGGAAATAAATCGAATTGGAAGAAGGAATCTCGCCACAGCTTTGGCAGTGTCCACCATTTTGAGCATATCTCTCTCATACGAACTCCAAATCAGCTGATTTTGGCGGCATTGGAAAGATAATTTCAAGGGCTACAATTCTTATTTACGCAACATTCCAAAATTCGGACTCCAACATGGCGAAAATCGAAGAACAAATCCTGATGGAGGAAAGTGGCGGAAATTGATTCCTATTAGGATTCTACTACTTCCTTATCAAGAAAAGCCTATAAAAGCAACAAGTCCCTACACCATAAGGACGAAATTTGGCACCATAAAATACGAGGAAGGAAGATCAACGAAGACTCGAGCATAGTTTTCTTATTTAATTTATTTATTTTATTTTCTTTATCATAAGAATCACGAGTAGCTAAGTCTTTAGTTTCTAGGATTTTATTTGGAACCCTATGTGGGATTTATGAACCCTTTTCTATGATTTTATGCAAGTTTTAATTTCGGATTATTTCTTCTACTTGTTTTATTAAGTGCATGAACTTGATCAACTTATGTGCTCTTATGTTATTGTTAATCGCATGAATCGGAAGATCGGGTTAATAATTAGAACTGTGGTAGAAGAGCCTTTGTGGTATTAACATAGGAATATAGTTAATCTCTTAGGTAGTCATTATTGAGATTTGTGCTTAATGCTTTGTTCTAGAATTAATTGCATAGGAATATAGTAATTGAATCTAGAGTATTAGAATTGTAATACACGCGGAAGCGAGTTATGATTATTTTAGCATCTCAGGTTAATAATCCGGGTTAATTGCTTGCATAACTGAAGGAATTGGGGGAGTAATAATCACATAGGGGGAAGAATAAAATCCTAGGCTTGTCTACTTTGATTAATCTTCGTATTTTAAATTGCTTTCTTGTTTTTGCTTGTTTTTAATTTAATTTAATTTAGTTTATTAATCCTTTTTCGACTGTGTAGGGTGGGCTTGATAACAATTGGTAGAATTTAGCGTCTAGGATTATATAATTAAATATTCCCTGTGGGTTCGATACTTGGACTTAAAAAATCCACTTTATTACTTGTACGATACGTGCACTTGCGTGTAGGTTTTCGGCCAACAAGTTTTTGGCGCCGTTGCCGGGGAATATTTTAATTATTTATTTTATTCTAGCTCTAAATTTGAACAATTTTCACGATTCACCCAATTTAAATTTTTTTTTAATTTTATCTTTTTCGTTTTAATATATATATTTTTTTCTTTGGTTACATGTCAGGTTACAATTTTCACGCACCTCAAACGGGATATGAATGGCTTCCGTCTGGCGAATACCTCCAAAATACCTATGATATGCCGTCCCTTTGTTCAATATGTGGTGGAGATCATTACACTAACCAATGTTGGTATGCACCGAAAGCGAATAATTTCATAGATAACACCAACGGCGGTTATTGGAACACATACACCAACACGCCACGAGAACCCACTGTTCAGGAGTGTTATTTGAACTCCGTCCTTGAAGAATTTATGGAATCCACTCAAGCATCTATCCGAAGACTGGAATTGCAGTTGGAAGAATTCAAGCGCCAAAGGTCTCTTGAAAATATTTCAGACGATATCGAGAATAGTTGCAACAAAGAAAATCCGTCTGAAACTTGTAGTGAGGAAAATCCTTTAGACCTAGAAAATAGTGTCGATGAGAGGGAAAAAGAAATTACGAAGACGCTTAAGGATGATGAATCTGACAATGCAATCGAGCTCAACTCCAAAGATGTCTCGGAACAAGAGAAGAAGGAGATGGATGTGGTTAGTGCAAATATTCAAATTGAGGATCTTATCATTGTACCCGACGTGGCTTTGAAGGCATCAATAGAGGTTGATGAGAAGACGAATGTGTTTGCAGTGGAGGTTATACGCGGACTTGAGATTTTTGTGTACCGATTTGAGGGAGCGGGTGATGAAGATCCCATTTTGGCTTCGTACCGATTGATTACAACCAAGAAAGATTACAAGCTAAAGTGGACCCTGACATATTGCAATCCTATCCCTGTATCGGTTGCAATTGAAGTGACAAAGCTCATGGATGGATGCGCAATCTACAAGGCTTTGGATTGGACATAACGATTTCAAAAAGCAAAGTCCGGCTGAACACTTAAAACTTAGCGCTTCTTGGGAGGCAACCCGAGCATTTATCGTTTTTCTTTTCTCATATTTTTTCATATTTTTAGTTGTTTTTAATTTTCTTAGAATATATATAAGCGTGCAATCTAATAATTTAATCATGTTTTTATTTTTAGGTCGAAAAACGGACACAAAAAGCCTAGACGGGCGTCCGAAAATCTAGCCAAAACCCCAGACGGCCGTCCGGAGAAGTTACGACGATTTTTGAACCTACTGTTTGTGGGACGGCCGTCCCAAAAACAGTGTAAAATGTGGGACGGCCGTCCGAACACCCCTGGAGAAATTTTTTTTTTTTTTTTTTTTTTTCGAAAAAAATTAGAAAAAAAAAAAGGTGTTTGCTTCAAAGAGGAAGAGATGGAGGGGTGCAACACGTGGAGGACGTTTCGACTAATCAAGGTGTATTCTTTCCTTAAACTTCGTTTTAATTACATTGAGGACAATGTAAATTTTAAGTTTGGGGGTGGAAAAACACTTTTTATGTGCTTTATATGTCTTAGATTGCATGCTTTAGGATTTTTCTTTTCCTTTTTAGTCGTTTTTGTTTATTTATTGTTTTATTTACAAAAAAAAAAAAAAAAAAAAAAGAAATTGCTTGAGTCGAACGCATCGATGAGTTATGATGATGAGAGATGATTAATGTTTGATGATGAAATTGCTTGTTTGTGTGATAAGGATTAGATGTTTGTTTAGCTTTCGATTTAACGGAACTTAGAAGCGAATTATTGCTAGGAATCACACTTTGTGCATTGCTTTGGTTGAATGTTTTGTATCTTAAATTTGGAATTAATTTGTGCTAGATCATGCTATGTTCGGTTTCAGAACTCACCGTAGGAAATTTATGATACGAAGTATTGAGTAGTGAGTGATTTGGGATATGATTTGGGCCTTCTTTGAACCGTTTGAGCCTTTCAAGCCGACCTATTTATCGAAATTATCCTTATAACCTTGATTTGAGCCTCGGAGAAAAGGTGTTCTTTCTTTTAGCCAATGTGTAAGGTAGAATAGGTGGAGATTCTTGAAAAATTACCCCTTGGAGTTCGGTCGAAATTTTTTTATAAGGTCCTTCCTCTTCTTCTTCGAAAAAAAAAAAAAAAAAAAGAGAAAAAAAAAGAGAAAAAGAAGAAGAAGAGGAGACTAGAAGGGAGAAATAAGGACAGTTTGTTGAATTATTTTTGAAAACTCGATCCATTGCCTCAAAAGCAAAAGTGGAGACTTTTGAACTTTTGAGAATCGAGTTTACTAAAGTCCGTAGAGGTGAATTCATTGTTTCAAACGCCTATCTTTCAAATTTTGGCGTAATCACCTAAATTCAAGAAGAATAGTCACATATACCCATATTTCCTACCTCGAACCAAAGAGCCTAACAATTGAAAGCCACAAAGCCCCAATGATCCCAATAGCTTAATGTTCGATATTAGTAGATTAGAATAATTTGGTGAGTATTTGGAGTCAAGCATAAGCATGTAAGTATAAATTCTTTCTATCTTTAATTTGCAAATATTGGATGCTTGAAGCAATTGTATGAATTGTGGTTTTTGGCTATGGTAAGTGACTAAGTGCTTTTGAATTTTGAGCTTGCGAATGCCTAAGAATTTTCATTATAATTACAAGTTCTGAAAGCGTGAAGTTGGTCATTAATCTATGTGATTGGATGCGGTAGTTGAGTTATTTGCTTACGATTAGATTTTGCTTGAGGACAAGCAAAAGTTCAAGTTTGGGGGTGTGTTGAGTGTAAATTTTACGCTCAATACATTTACTTTACGTGGATCTTTTGTTTAGATTTAATTATATTTGTGCTTTTAATTGATTGATTTTGTGTTTTATAGGTGAAAACGATAATTATGTGTCCATGAAGGAAAAAAAAGATCAAAAAGAAAGGAAAAAGTTGCAAATAAGGAAATAAATCGAATTGGAAGAAGGAATCTCGCCACAGCTTTGGCAGTGTCCACCATTTTGAGCATATCTCTCTCATACGAACTCCAAATCAGCTGATTTTTGCGGCATTGGAAAGATAATTTCAAGGGCTACAATTCTTATTTACGCAACATTCCAAAATTCGGACTCCAACATGGCGAAAATCGAAGAACAAATCCTGATGGAGGAAAGTGGCGGAAATTGATTCCTATTAGGATTCTACTACTTCCTTATCAAGAAAAGCCTATAAAAGCAACAAGTCCCTACACCATAAGGACGAAATTTGGCACCATAAAATACGAGGAAGGAAGATCAACGAAGACTCGAGCATAGTTTTCTTATTTAATTTATTTATTTTATTTTCTTTATCTTTAGAGTCACGAGTAGCTAAGTCTTTAGTTTCTAGGATTTTATTTGGAACCCTATGTGGGATTTATGAACCCTTTTCTATGATTTTATGCAAGTTTTAATTTCGGATTATTTCTTCTACTTGTTTTATTAAGTGCATGAACTTGATCAACTTATGTGCTCTTATGTTATTGTTAATCGCATGAATCGGAAGATCGGGTTAATAATTAGAACTGTGGTAGAAGAGCCTTTGTGGTATTAACATAGGAATATAGTTAATCTCTTAGGTAGTCATTATTGAGATTTGTGCTTAATGCTTTGTTCTAGAATTAATTGCATAGGAATATAGTAATTGAATCTAGAGTATTAGAATTGTAATACACGCGGAAGCGAGTTATGATTATTTTAGCATCTCAGGTTAATAATCCGGGTTAATTGCTTGCATAACTGAAGGAATTGGGGGAGTAATAATCACATAGGGGGAAGAATAAAATCCTAGGCTTGTCTACTTTGATTAATCTTCGTATTTTAAATTGCTTTCTTGTTTTTGCTTGTTTTTAATTTAATTTAATTTAGTTTATTAATCCTTTTTCGACTGTGTAGGGTGGGCTTGATAACAATTGGTAGAATTTAGCGTCTAGGATTATATAATTAAATATTCCCTGTGGGTTCGATACTTGGACTTAAAAAATCCACTTTATTACTTGTACGATACGTGCACTTGCGTGTAGGTTTTCGGCCAACAGGCATCATTACTATAGAAACTGTAATGAGTAATTTTTATTTTATGAAAAACAAGTGATAAATAAGATTTACCTTCATCGAAACCAATCCAAAGAAACCATAAATGATCTTTGGAAGTTATTGGAAAAACTTAGAAATAGGACCGAAAGAAGTTTAAAAAAAATAGTATCGTTTATTATTAGAAACAATTTATATTCGCAAATCTGAGTGATAAATTTCAGCAAGTGGATTTTGAATGGGTATATTGTTTTTTTTATTCCTATTTACCTATTACCACCGTCACCACTTAATTGGGTTGCGGTGGCGCCGGTGGGCGGAGGCAATGAGGAGAGATCGCTGGTTTTGTGGACGAAAGCATTAATGCAATAGCCTTGGTTGAGAAGCGCGTGGCAAAGCCTCCCGCCTAAGTAGCCGGGCGGGCGGGTGACCAACACCATTTTGTTCATGGTGATCGCCTTTTCAATTAAACTGATTTAGGCGGAGACTTTTAGATTCAGTTCTTTGAAAATTGAAAGGCGCATTGATGTTTGGTTGTAGGTGTTGTTTTTTAACTAATTTTTTTTCGGTAGCTTGTGTTGTAGTTTATCTTATTTAGAGGGTGTTTGGCTAAGCTTATTTTAAACAGCTGATAAGCTCTTACATCTGATAAGATGTTTTTAGAGCTGATAAGCTGTTACATCTTATTTTTAGGATTAATTTTTAGAGTGTTTGGATAATGAGCTTATTTCTTATTTTTACTCATTATAAGATCTTAAATAAAAAGGTGGGGTAGAGGTACTTATTTAAAAAGATCTTATTTGGTCTCCAACAACTTATTTTTAAAAAATTAAGATCTTTTTATAAAAATTTACCAAACACTTTGGAAGAGCTTATAAGCTCTAAAACATCTTATAAGCTCCTTATAACATCTTATAAGCTTAGCCAAACACCCTCTTAATGCTGGAGTCGGACATGTAATGAAAATAATTAATTATTTTGCTAAAAAGTTGTATCTATTGTAAAATGACCAATTTAATCTAGCTATTTGATTTAGTGATGTTGAATGACCATATCAACCAAAAGCTTAAGCTGTTAGTGAAATGTATCATATAATATTAATATCTCCAATACGCCCCCTCAAGTGCAGGCGAATTACATTTGAAGCCTTGCACTTGAAATATTTTTTAAATGGGTGGCTGTGGGATTCGAACTCAGGACCTTTCATTTGGCCTGGCTCTGATACCATATAGGAAGAATAGAATAGGAGAAGAAGAGAAGAGAAATAATAATACGTAATATAATAGAAACCCCCATTGTGTTATGGGTTGATTACATGGAATATATATAGAGAAATATTCCAAGGTAATAGAGTTTGACTAGGTAACTAAATCCTAACTAATCTAGGTAACTGAATCATAATAGAATCCTAATATTAGGAGAGTTATTATAATATAATATACTCTAACATGCCCCCGCAGTCGAAACGCGACGAACGTGAAGACTGGACATTCACTTGCTAGCACGCCCCCGCAGTTGGAACGAATAAACTTCAAAACGAATAAACTTCAAACGTGAAGACTGGAACTTCAAACGTGAAGACTGGACAGAAACCGCGAAACACATCGCTAGAGAATTCCTCTGTTGAAATATCTGCCAAATTTTAAAAATAATAATAATAATAATAATAATAACGGGTGAGAGAAAAATAAGAAAACTTTTTTTTTTTGTGTATGAATCGAGAGAGAGAGAGAGAGGGAGAAGATATGAGAGGGGTCGCCGGCCATGGAGAAGAAGAGAGGCAGCGGCTAGGTTTTAGGACATGGAGAAGAAGAAGACGAAGAAAAAGAAAAAAAAAAGATAGAGAAGATGCACCACCGGAGGAGCGAGAAATTTCGGGTGGTGTTCATAGAAGATAGAAAAGAAAAAGATAAAGAGAGAGAAAAAAAAAGAGATAGAGAAGATGCACCACCGGGATAGGGAGAAGATTGGGTGGTCACCGCCATGAAGAAGAAAAGCGGTTAGGTTTTCACCGCCATGGAGAAGGAAGGCGGCTAGGTTAAAAAACCTAAACCTGGTGCTCTGATACCATGTTGAATGACCATCTCAACCAAAAGCTTAAGCTGTTAGTGAAATGTATCATTTAATATTAATATCTCCAATAAGTGATTGTGAAAATATATAAGAACGTAAATAACGAGTATATAAATACATAGAAAGGAACAATACAATAGAGACAATCCTATTGGGGAGGATTGTTTTCTCATTAAAATTTGTATTAACCACCAAAAGTTACAAAGAGAAGTTACATAAAAGTTATCTCCTGCACATATATGGGATTAAGAAGTGGGAAATTAACGCTCGTGGGAGGTTGAAAAACCTCAAACATTTTCCACATTATTAACAACAATACCCTCGGTTTAATTAACTTAAGGGAAAATGAGGGATAACTCCTTCATTAGGTAAAATAATATAGTTTGGGCACAATTTTTAATTGACCATTTTTAAATAAATCCATTTAATATTTTCTGAATTATGTGACCCCTAAGCTTATATTAATGTCCATTATACCCCTTTTTATTATTTTTCTCCTACTTTATCTCACTTCTCTCTTATCTGTCATTTAATATTCTCCATTTATTTCTCTCTCTTCCTTTTTTCCTCACTTTTGACTTTTTGACGTGTTCTTTTTATTCTCTCTTCTCTCTCCTCTCTCTTCTCTCTCTTCTACAATTTCCTCCCTTCTCGTATCTTTTTCGTTTATTCATTTTCTACTGCTCTCCTCTGTCCTTTCTCTCTCTGCCTCTCTTCTTTCTTTTCCCCTATTTCCTCTGCTCTCGTTTGTTTTTGTTTCATGTTTTCTCTTTTATTTTTCTCTATTTCTTCTCACTACTTTATCTTTTCTTCTACATCTCATGTTTTGGTTGTTGAAACCAATCTATTTTCTACTCTATGAAATTCATGTTTCACCGGAAATGAGATTTTTTTCTTGAGTATTCAATTTTATAACACCATAGTATCTTAAATTGAAATATAATATAGTGAATTAATGGAAAATTATAGTTGACTGCCAATTTTTTATAGTTGACATCGGAACAATTGTAGTTGACTATCCTGTCTTTGTAGTTGACTCTGGCAACAATATAGTTAACTACCAATTTTTTATAGTTGACATCGTAAAAGTTATAGTTAACTATCTAATTTTATAGTTGACTCTGGAAAAAAATATAGTGAACTATCCAATTTTATAGTTGACTCTGAGTGTAGATGAATGTAATATTTTAAGTTTTTCGACTTGTGGACTCTGATAAAACAAATTTCATACGAAACAAATATTTATGAATCAACAAATAGTGTAGATCTAAAAAGCAAGCTTGTTTACAAACTCCATTTTTGAGAAATCAACCATGGAAGAATTTCGAACCGTCGTATATGGTCGTCGCGCACTGTTGCATACCGTTGATGTAGGAGTCTTCGATGTGTCGTTCGGAGTCGCTGATAATGGTGTCAGAAAGAGAAATTAAGGGGTAAATGCACAAAATTAGGTTAATAGAAGTCGGTGATAGAGATGGGTGTATAAGAAACTACCTGTCTTATTCTTGCTGTTTTTCACCATTGTTTATCAACCTGTGCGTCTGAACGATTCCCACAATAATAGTATTCTGGTTTTTTTTTTTTTTTTTTCTCTGAAGAAATGTAGCGAACTAGGGCACTGTTGGAAATGGGAAAAGATCCGATATATATTGCAGTTTGTTTTTTGGCTATTTTCTTGGCACAAATATAGCATACCAGCGGAAATGGAGGAGCAAAAGAAAATAGTTGAAGATATGCAGTTTTTATGGAAAATGGTGGGGGGGGGGGGGGGGGGGGGGGGGGCATTGCTATTACAAGTTATGGGGGTAGTTCAGTTATTAACATTTCTAAGGGGGTTTGACCCATTAAAAATAATGTAAAATGGTTAGCCCTAATATTTTTCCTAATGAGGGGTTATATCTTATTAACCCTTAGCTTAATTCAACAGTGCTCATGATTTAATTCAATTAAATGTGTTGTATAAACATATATAAGTTTTTATTAATATATAATTTTTTTTATATTTCAATAAAAATATATCAAAAATAAATATTATTATCAGCTATCAATTCACAACTGATCATTAAATCATGTAATAATTAGGGAAGAAACAAAAATATTTGAAAATTTGATATTCAAACAGGTTTCTAACTTTTCATAACATAAAGTGTCCGACAAGTGCCCTTGAATGTTGGACACGAAACGTGTCCGAAACGCAGATATATTAATTAAGAAGTTGAAGTTTTCGTGTTACATAAGCTATAAGTCTATAACAACGAAGACTGTAATATATACAAATTATAAATACACTTTTCGTGCCTCGACTTTACGTCAATTTAACAATTGGTCCTCTTTTTCGTAAAAAAATAGGTTTAGTTTCTCATATTTCAACAATTTAACACTTTTGGTCTTTTCCAATAATTTACATTGACTCCATCAATTGAGATAGTGATGTGCGAATATTTGCATCCATTAGTACTTACGAAAAATTGACATGAAGGACAATTTTTGTTTTAATTTTTATAACATGAGGGGCTAAATCTTTTTTTTTTTTTTTTTTAAACTTGGAGCAACAAATGTTAAACCACAATAAACTTACTGGACAATAGTGTATTTTTATCTTTTTCATTTCAGTAACACTATCAATTTTCCCCGTGCGATGCACGGGATATTATTTAAATAGTGCAAAAAATTAATAATTTAATACATAATAAGAAAATATAGTACACTAATATAGTACAATTTAATAAATAGTATTATTCATATTTTATATAACATTAGTTTTTTAAATCTTACATATTAAGATTTATAATCCAAATAAATAGACTAAGATTTAACAAATCGAATTTCTAGCTTTATATCTTAAAATTTGAGATATATTGATGAAAAATAGGAGATTGATAATTGTTGGAAATTATAGTTAAAAAAATAGTAGAGAAAAAAATATTAAAAATAAATAATTACATAAGTAGCAATAAGGTAGGATTCTTCACAGGTTAGTTTTAATTTTGATAATTGTTAAAAAATATAGTTAGAAATTCATAGAGAACAAATATTAAAAATAAATAATTACACAAATACCATTAGAATTTTTTAGGGTTGGTTACCCAACGTTTCTTTCTTTTATATGTAAGATTAGTTTATATATTTCCTAAAAAAAAAACATTAGTTTATAGGGGTTGTCTAGGGTCCGAGAGGTATTGTACTTCTCGGACCTAAACGGTTAAATCTGGTGCGTTAAAAATATTATGTAAATAATTATAATCGTTGATTTTAAGTACGACCTAGTACATAAAGTATGACCCTAGGAATCTATAAATTAAAGTACGAACCTAGCAAAAATAGGTCGTACCCATATCGTACTCACTTCGTACTCGATTTAAATTACTTTATTACCCTTAAATCTTTAATTAAATTCTGACCAAACTAAAAAATAATTTCCCCAAAATTATCATCCTTATTCTCAAATCACACATTTTTCTTCCACAACACCACAGTTCTTCAGTCCAATCACTGGTGGCCGAGAAACAGCCCATCCTCGCCATCACCCTCACTCTTACCCCGTCGAATTGTCGCTTCACACGTTTTCCGCCGGAAGTGAAAATTGATGATGGAAGAGGAGCTGGGTTTGACTTTAGGTTTAGTGTTCCGTGGGTTAAATTTTGAAGTACTATATTTTTTTTTCTGATTTCTAATTAAAATTTTATTTTATTAATTTAGCAGAAGAAAAATTTGATGGATTACATGGAAGATAGCTTATTGAATTTTGATTTTGGTTCAGGACAAATTGAATCTTAGGAGATTTGGGGATGGTTCGTATCATATTGTTGCAGAAATTGCTTGTTTATAACTTATAGCTTGTTGTAATAGTTTTTCTAAATCAATCTCACAGTAAGAGTAATATTTATAAATATTACTTTCATAATTTTGAATATGGACAAATTATAACAATATGGAAATAAGGTCCAATTTGAATTTTGATTTTGATTTTCCCCTGACTTCCTTTTGCTTCGAACAACGCTTGTTGATAACTCCATTGCCAGATATTCCAATAATTCATTTGCTGAAGGTGACATGAGATTGCCAATTTACTCTTCTTTTTTTTTCCTTTTTTTCTGGGGAGGATCTCGAGGGAGAAGCCAAGATGATGAAGAAAGATACAATGGATGTTGCTTAGCTTATTGGACTTAATGACTGATGATGAAGAAGAAGGGTCAAAATTGACGAAGAATGATGATTTTTTTTCTTTTGTTTCTTAAATTCAATTTTGTTGTGCCTCAGAATTTATTATTATCTTTGGAGATTTTGAAGGATTGTTATGACTGAATGCAATTTTTTCTGTTTGAGATATATATTTCTTTTATTAGTTTTATATTATATTACTTCTAGAATGCTAAAAAAAAAACATGAATGAGAGAGGTGGAGAAAAACATAAGAAAGAAAGATGGGTGATTAGGGCTTACAGTAATATGAAGAAGACGACGAATATAAATTGTTATTTTTTAAAGAAAGATTTAATAGACAATTAGGTTATAGTTTGATTATAATTATTATTTATATATCAAATCAAATCTTAATACTAGTTATTAATTATAATTATTAGTTTTTAATTAAGTTTTAGTTTTAAGGGTATTTATGTAATTTTAGTTATAACCCATGTGTCGTACTTTTTCTTATGGGGTTCGTATTTATCCTACGTGTCACATTTTTATTGGTTGATATTCAATCATTTAGGTCCGAGAAGTACAATGCCTCTCGGACCCTAGACACCCCCTAGTTTATATATGGTCTGTGATTATTCATTATATGGTCAGTGGTCACATGGCCTTTCTTCTACCCTTTCAATTGTTTACATAAATTCATGTTCATTAATGACATTATTATTGGAACTCATATTGGAAAGTTAACCATTATTAAGTTGTAGTACAATCTAGTGTTTGAGGGCAAAATAGGACTCACAAAATATCAAGAGACATAAAACATTCAAGCTTTAATATCGGGAAAATTACAGTTTATGTCCCTAAACTTTACCACTAAAACGATTTATGTCCTCAAACATTTCAATCCACGAAATATGTCCTCAAACTTGCCACTTTCGATCACTTTATGTTCTGCCGTTAACGTCGGCCGCTAACTTTGACGGAAATAGCACACGTGGCTCACGTGACGTCTATGTGGCCGTTAAATGTGACGTGGAATAATATATGGAATATTAAATGTTGACATGGCACAAGAATATACCAATTTCCTCTAACTCACTCTCCCAAATCCCAAATCTCAAATCACGTTTCACTCCCATTCCCAAATTTTCAATTCAATCTCCATTCTTGCTCGAACCCATACTAAAATCGAAGTCATAAACGCATAAAAAATCAAAACATTCTCACATTTGAAGAGTTTTATCCCTTCTCAAAGAACAACAGATTCACGTGCAAAAAAATTTAGAGGAAGCTTTAATTCTTCTCCCAATTTCCGTCTCTAGAACGTTGGGGTCTTGTGATTTTTCACCTGCTGATGCTTGTGCCCTTGTGGTCTCGATGAAGCGAGCACAAGGATTGTGAAGATGGCACAAATTCTACCCAATTCAGCAGTTTCAGAACCTGCCCAGAAGGGGTTCGACAAAATGTCTGAACCAATTCCGGAGAAAAAAACATGCAGCACTTGTCAAAGCTGCATATAATTCTTTTTTTGCCAAGAATAGAGTGCCCAAGAACGGATTCCAGCCCCCCGACTTCCCCAACGAAGTGGAAGAATACATGATTTTTCAGCCCGAAGATGAAAGTATAATCGATGAAACATTCGGCATTTGTTTATTGGGCTATTTTGCTGGTAAAACACCACGAAAAAATGGCCATGGATTCACAGACGATTCATCTATTTCGAATTTCACCTCAATTGAAGGTTTCGAAATGGGGTTTTAGGAATTGGATTTACGGGTTCATGGGGATATGGAGAATTAGGGATTTTAGAATAGAATAGGGGAGGAGAATGACGTGTCGCTCCACATCACGTTTCGTCGACCAAGTAGGCATTGGGTGTTGTACAGCTCGACATTTAACGGCCACATAGACGTCACGTGAGCCACGTGTGCTATTTACGTCGAAGTTAGCTGCCGACGTTAACAGCAGAACATAAAGTGATCAAAAGTGGCAAGTTTGAGGACATATTTCGTGGATTGAAATGTTTGAGGACATAAATCATTTTAGTGGTAAAGTTTAGGGACATAAACTGTAATTTTCCCTAGAGTAAAACGGTGAAAGACCAAGAGAGAAAAGAACGCCAATGTGGAAAGAGAGAAAATCCTCCAAATCATGTGAGTGAGAATATTTTAATTACCTTAAATTAATGGATTCTATTAACTATGATTTAGTTTATAATTATTTACAACCATTATGTAATTAAAATTAAAACAAAAAATCAATTAAAATTTAATAAGGTGCCACATGTCCGCTTGGAGATGAGCCTGATAAAGTTAACCCGGTGCAGCATGGCGGAAATCGCTTGAAAATACAATGAATTAATATTTTCCTATTTTTTTGGGTAGTGGTATAATTCCACCTCCAACTAATTCCTATATTCATGCAATTCAATTCTTATTACTTGTACTTTGTTTCTTTTTCTTCTTGCAGTTATGTTTTTTTTTCTTTCGATTGTCCTTTTTAACTCTAATTCCCCACTAACTAGAAGTTAGAGCTCCACAATCTCAACCCATTACAAATTGTACTCTATTTAAACGGATGGAAACACAATTTTTTTTGTTCGTCTTCTTCTTGCTATTTTTTTTGTTCGTCATCTTCTTCCTCACTAAGATTTTTCAACCTAAGCAATTAATTTATACAGGTAAACAGTATAATTATTTATTTTTGACATTTAAATTTCACAGCTCATAATAATTGGTAACGGTGTTGGCGTTTTTTGAACACAAGCATAATTTGCGTTTTCGTTAACAATGACTCCCCACGTGTCAACCATATGTCTTCTGGACGAATTCTAAATTTGATTAGGCGGAAATGGAATTTTGGGGTTATGCAGTTTATGATCACACTGTTTTCTTCCCACCAACCCATGTAAGATCATTTTTATTTTTTCCTTTTCTCATGTTTATTTGTTTGTTTTCAGAAATGGGTTGCGTCTAATCTTTCAGTTTCTGCATCTAATGGCTGTATTTTTTGCAAATTTGCTATGTCAATATTTCTTTACAATTGAACTCCAGTGTAGCTATGGGAATCAGTTTATTGACGCTATAACATATGTATATTTGTTAGTATGAAAATAAATAATCAGATAAAATCTTGAAGCTCTACGAGTTTTTATTCGGTTATTTTGTTCTTTTCCGGAAAACCTTTGGTTGGTTTTTGGAAATATGCAAAAAAATTGTTCGTTGTTTGTGTTAACAAAATTGCGGTTTTAGTTCGTAAATCTGTCTTTTGCACTTCACTCGAGACAATATTGTTAACGAACAAGAATTTTACGTTTTCTTTCATACGAGGCAAAACAAAAAGGGGTTTTTGTGCATAAGTCCCCAACCAAGCATCTTTATTATTCTAGGTTTAGGGGCTATATATCTTTCACCAATAAGCCCATCCATTTAATATTTATTATAAATAAATGAAACATTCATGTATATGCCAATATTACCCTCAATATACTCAATTCTTAATTGTAACCCCAATTTAATCAATTTTGTCCACAAAAATCCAATTTTGACCACAAAAATTTAATTTTAACTTTTTTTGGAAAATACTTTAATATGCTCCAATTTCATCCTTAACTTAATTTATTCTCAATTTGGCCCCAAATTTCACAAATTATTCAATTTTGACCCAAATTTTTTTTTCAAAAAAAAAAATTTGCCGCCGGATTCCGGCGTTGACTTTTCAAATTTTGTTTTTCTTTTTTCTTTTCTTTTCTTCCGGATTTTTCGCTGGTTTCCGGCGTTGATTTTTTTTTTTTTGTGTTTTTTTAAGTTTTTTTTTGTTTGTTTGTTTGTTTTTTTTTTTTTTTTTTTTTTTTTTTTTTTACGTCCGCCGCTAAACGTTGACCGTAATTGTCCTGTCACTGATAGTAAATTAACGTAATTATACTGTCAATGACAGTTAATTAACGGAATTGTACTGGCGTTGACAATACATTTATGTAATTGTTTTGGCGTTGACAGTAAATTAACGTAATATTATTATTATTATTATTATTATTATTATTATTATTATTATTATTATTATTATTATTATTATTATTATTATTATTATTATTATTATTATTATTTTTATTTTTTATTTTGTTTGATTTGTCGACAAGTCAACGTAATTATATTACTGTCGTTGACAGTAAAATAACTGTAAACACAATAGTGTTACTGTCAACAATATCAATATTATTATTTTTTTGGGTTTTTTGTTTTGTTTGAGTTGTTCACGGAGTAACGTAATAATATTACTGTATATTATTGTAATATTACTGTAAACACAATAATATTATTGTGGTTGACGGTAATATTACTGTTGTTAAAGTAATATTGCTGTCAACCACATCAATATTATTATTTTGTTTGAATTTTTTTTTGTTTGAGTTATTCACGGAGTAACGTAATATTACTGTCTATTATTGTAATATTACTGTGGTTGACGGTAATATTACTGTTGTTATAGTAATATTATTGTCGCTCACAGTAATATTAATTCTTTTGGCTTTTTATTATGTTTACATTTGTTGAACGATCAACATAGTAATATTACTCTATTACACAATAATAATGAGTTTTGTTGTGTTAATATAACTGTGTTAGAGATTAATATAGCAATATTACTGTGTTAAACTGTAATTTAGTTAATTGTAGTGTGTTTAACAGTAATATAGTTAATATTACTGTCAATCACAGCAATATTGTTGTTTAAACGAAAAAATAGTTACAGAAAAAAAAAAATCGAAAAAGTCAACGCCGGAAACCGGCGAAAAAATTCGGAAGAAAAAAAAAAATTCGAAAAGTCAACGCCGGAATCCGGCGGGAAAATTTTTTTGAAATTTAAAAAAAAAATGTTTTGGGCCAAAATTGAATAATTTATGAAATTTGGGGTCAAATTGAAGTTAAATTAAGTTAAAGATGAAATTGGAGCATATTAAAGTATGAGGGGTTATTTTAGTCCTTTACAAAAATCTGGACCATGTGTGGACTTATTGGTAAATGAGATTTCTGTCTGGATCTCTTTATGAATAAGTACCCATTGACGGGCGGGCTTATTTGTAATCACTCCAAACAAAAATGGGGAGAACTATGTTTTTAAAAAATTTTCAAAAAAAAAAAAACTATGTTTTTAAAATAACCATGACATGTAGTAGCATTACTTTCGGCGCTTTGTTTTTACGGAGTTTTTAATGAATTTTCAATTACATCGCCTAGCTTTTAATTTTTCTTTTTCACGCACCATCAATATAAAGAGTTTTTTCAAATTTTCCAAAACCTTAACCAATCACCAGACTGTTGTTAACATTCAATGTGCTCAATTATGAGAACTTTTCGGAGGCATTGACATTTTATTGAGAGTTCAATATTTTTAGAATAAGTAATTAATTTTTTTAACATTGTTTTATTAAAAATAACCAATGGCAATAGTGTTCTCTCTCTCTAGATCTCTTTCTCTATCGTGATCTTATTTATAGCTTTCATTAAAATCTTATGTTTACAATTAGCAAGTGATTTTACATATTGTGCATGCAGTGACAGTGACCAATCATCTGCCTTGCCTTAAAAGTATTCGTCTCTATTGAAGATTCTGCCCTAAAAAACTAATCATCTGCCTTGCCTTCGTAATTTTTTTTTTCTTTCTGAGAATTCTTGATTTATTTTGGTTTTCATGACTGATTGTTTGTAGTCATGTGCAAAATATTAATCTAGAATTTGTAAATCTACCTTTGAAATTTATTTTTCTTAGGTTTCTTTTTCTTTTTTTGTTTGGTAAATTTACAATTTCCAGAACTCAGTGAATCTCGATCTTGGTTCGTATTCAAGCTGCTCAAGAAGTTTCATGAGGTTGAATGTGCATACCATGTGCTCGCGTAATATTACACAAATACTTGAAATGTTTATTTTTTTTCTCGTGGTCGTGTGATTTTGCGCGACCACATGCCATGTGCTCGTGCAAAATCACACGAGCAAAATCAAACGAGAAGATGAATTTTTTTTTTGTTCGTGTTGTTTTACGCGAGAACCTCCTCAGTGGTCGTGTAAAATCACGCGAGACCTGAGTCGGTGCTCGTGTAAAATCACGCGAGCACATTTTTTTTATTATTATTTTTTTTAATCTTTTTTAAATAATATATATTTTGCTTACTTTATTTATTTGAAAATAGGAAGTATACATAAATGTTGATGAAGATACGGAAACATCCGAGTTACATGATTTTAGTCAATTTTTCATAATTTCTACTGTATTCGAGAGTATGGATACGGAAACATACGGAAACCACTATGAAATTAACGTGAAATTCAAACAAAATCCACTATTAATTATCGAAAAACCACTATGAGATCCACAAGACACGAGTCGAAATCCACTATAAAATTTATCGAAAACCAATAAAGAATCATAAAAGCATCAAATGCTTCTGATTTCGTTTGAAAACAACCAACCAAAAGTCTCAAGATTGATGACTAGAACCAACCAAAACATGTCATCCTTCTCCTGTGCAACTACGGTTTCTTGGCTTTCTTTTGAGCAACAACTATAAAAAATCAAGGTTTTATCGAAAAGTTTTGCAGTGTCAAAAAGGCATGAGGGACTCCTAGAAGCCATTGTTTTAATTTATTTTTCTTCATCCGCGTCACAGAGGGGCGAACATGTGGGGGGGGGGGGGGGGGGGGGGTGGGGGTTTGGATACAGGATGAGGCGGCAGACATGGAAGGGGAGACGGTGTTGGTAGATGAGAGGGCGGAGTGAGTGGTTTAACATTTGGTACTCTATGTTTAAAAAAATTAGATTTAGACCCTCTTGTTTTAAAAATTAATTTTTTTTTTGGTCATGTCTGTCAATTTTTCGTAAGTACTAATGGATGCAATTATTGCGCATCACTGTCTCAATTGATGGAGTTAATTTAAATTAATGGAAAAGACCAAAAATATTACTCCCTCTGTCCCATATTATATGTCTTTTTAGAGAGTTTTTCATGTCCCAAATTATTTGTCATTTTAGATTTTCAATGCATCATTAATTACACTATTTTCAATTTTACCCTTTATCACTCCTAATTAATCAGTTGTAAAACAATTAATGTCAAGGATATATTAGTATTTTCCTATGTTTTTTACTATAATCTATACACATTTATTGATTTTCTTAATATGTGTGAAACAACCCAAAACGTCATTTAAATTGGGACGGAGGGAGTAAATTGTTGGAATATGAGAGACTAAACCTATTTTTTTATGAAAAAGAGGACCAATTGTTAAATTGACGAAAAGTTGAGGGACGAAAAGTGTATTTAGAATTTGTATATATTACAATCTTCGTTGTTATAGACTTATAGACTATGTAACACGAAAATTTTAACTTCATAACATATCTGCATTTCGGACACGTTTCGTGTCCGACACTCGAGACTCGAGAGCACATGTTGGACACCTTATGAGCCATTTTGTAATTTATGAAAAGTTAGAAATCTGTTTGAATATCAAATTTTCAAATATTTTTGTTGCTTCCGTAAATATTTACATGATTTAATGATAAATTGCGAATTGATATTTGATAATAATATTTTTTTCTGGATATATTTCTATTGAAATGTAAAGAAAATATTATATATTAATAAAAACTTATATAATGTTTATAAATCATATTTATAAATATACTCTTATATTTTTAATATTCTACACATTTTCCCCAAGGTCATGCGTGCTACAAAGATTTTAGGTTCTCGATTAATCAACATTCCAGATCAAGTTGTATATTTAGAATTGAATTAAGTCAAGAACACCATTGAATTAAGTTAATTAAACTGAGGGTACTGTTGTAAATAATGTGGAAAATGTTTGAGGTTTCTCAACCTCCCACTAGCGTGAACTTCCCACTTCTTAATCTGAGGTCATTCATGTACCGGAAAGGTTTCACCGACGATTGATGCCGCCGTCTCACAAGGTGTCCGCCGGCGGACTCTGCACCAGTTTCGAGAAAAATAAAGTGATGCGCCACCGACCAGCAAAGTCCGGCAAGTGCGTGGTGTGAGAATTTGTATGAATGAAAAGATCAAATGATCATTGAATAGGTTTCTTTTCTGGTTTTTTTTTTTTTTTTTTTCTTTTTCCGTAGATAATTCCTAGAGTTGGATGTAATATTTGCGTGTGTTCATCTTTCTTTATCAATGGAGATTGTTCAAGGTTCTGTGAGTCTATCTTCTGTCTTTATTAATGTAATAAAAAACCGCCCGAATATCTAAGTCGGTTGGCGATAGTGTGGTCTGGTGACAACGTTGTGACGATGGAGACCAGATCTAGAGCTTTTTGCTAGATTGGGGGAGGACGGTGGGGTAGAGAAATTCGCGCATGTTGGACCGTTAATCGACTACGTGTTTTGGTAGTCGATTAAGTTAATTTACTATGCTCTGATAGTCGATCAAAGTGTTAATCGACTGTTTTGGTTGTCGATTAAGGTTACTCGATTTCATTTTCTAATTTATTTTTGGATTTTTGTGTATTGATTCCGATTTGTATAAATCAATTGCAATTTATGTATATTATTTGTTTGGTAAAGAAATGTTGGTTTTCGTTTTTATCTAGTTGTGTGTTTTTTTTAATAGTCAATTCATTAATCGACTAATATACCACTGTTAATCTGCTAAATTATAGATACAGACAACCGTTTTTAAACGAGCTGTTGGAGATGGCATCATCTCTCTCTTTACTATTTTGTCCTATTATAAATGACTCATTCATATTTCTATAACTAATGTTGCATTAATTTCTTTCCTTCAAGGTCTGTTTTGATTATACATTTTAATACTTGATTGATTATTTTATTGGATAAATTCTACTTTTCTATTAATACTTTGGTTTGGTATCACTTTATCCCCCTTTATTTTTGATTGTACGGATTTGCCTCATATACTTAAAAAATTGTCTCCATCGCCGTTAATTTTCAGACCTTTAACCTTAACACTGTTCGGTATATGGTACGGAAATTACAAAAAAACTTCCTCCTGATTTAAATAATTATAAAAAAAAAAAATTGTGGTTGTCGTTGTGGTTATGTGGACTATGTTTTCTCGTTGTCTTGATTTTTTTTTTAATAATTATTTAAACTCGGAGGGTTGGCGTTTTTTTGTAATTTCAGAGCTTAGACCAAACGGTGTTAATGCCAATTGTCTGACAACTATCAGTGAGGGCCACATTGAGACAATTTTTCAAGTGCAGGGGGGCAAATCGATGCAATCAGGAGTAGAAGGAGGTAAAATGATACCGAACCAAAGTACAAGAGGAAGAAAATGGGATTTACCCTATTTTATTTTATTTTTGGCAGTGTTTACATTGTTATATATATGCAGATTTTATTTAAGGGAAAATGGCAAATAAACCTATGACAAGAGCATTTAATTAAATACGGCGGTTATATGCAAGCCCGTTTTTTTATTAGTTCAAGACCTGCAACATAAAAATACGTATTTACCCTTAATGAAATTCAAAACCAAATGAAAAACACAAAATATTAAAAAAAATAAAAAATCGGCATTACAACGCTGATTTGTACTTGTAAAGTCGACGTTGTGTCACCGATTTGGTTAACAAAAATCGGCATTATGACCCGATTTTCGTGTACAAAATCGGTTTGGGTAAACCGATTTGGGAAACCAACGAAAACACAAAAAAAAAAAAACCAATTTCAATCTCAATTTTTTTTTCCAAAATCGGCTAAAGCATTGCAATCCAACAAGAAATAAACATTGATTAATATTCATCCACGCATATTTATGAAGAATCGATGATCGATTAATGTTTTAGAATTTACAAACAAAAGTTTAGTAAAAAGGACTTACTTGTTGGTGGTGGTGCGGTGGGTGGGTCGCTGGTCGTCGCCGGCGCGGTGGAAGCCTCGCTAGTCGGCGTTGCGGCGGTCTGGCGGCGACAGTCGTGAGTTTTTTTTTTTTTTTTTTTTTTCTATTTTTTTTTTTGTATTTTTTGGTCTTGAACAAATTAAAAATAGGGTTTGTTTGTATTTGGGTATTATGTGTAGATAAGGCTATATTCGTCCTCTTTGGTCATGATGTAATAAGATCAGATTAATTTACGGGCTTGAACTAATAAACCCCTTAATGTGGGTTTGAAATAAAAAAATGGGTTTGCATATATCGGTCGCCTTAATTAAAAAATAGACATCCAACCTTTTTCTCTTGCAAATAAATTCACCTAATTCAAAATTATTTGCAAATAAGAAGAACTCTTTTATTTATACTAAAATTATCCTTAACTTCTTCAAACCCTAATTCAACTCCAATTTCATGATTTACACTCAAATTTTAGTCCAATTTCACGAATTAACCAATTTTGACCGCCAGTCTCCGGCGTTGACTCTTTTTATTTTATTTTTGAAAAAAAATTCCCGGAGGTCAACGATATCGTTGACCTCCAGTAGACACGGCCATGGGCCGGTTCCGGGCCAGTTCATACCGGTTCACGGTTCACTTTTTCCGGAACCGGAACCAGCCCGTAATATACACGGTTCGGCGGTCCGCCAGTTCACTCCGGTTCCGGGCCGGCCCAAAAAAATTGATTTTTTTTTAATACTTGATGAATAAATAAATTAAAAGAAGTAATTTTAAATAGAAAAAGGAAAAGGAAATAAATGAAAATACTTGAACTTAATTTTAAAATCAAAATTTTAAAAATTTCGAATTTAAAATGAAATTGCCTACGCATCCATTACGGAATCAAAGTCCACGTAGTTCTTTTACCTTCACTTACCTCCATAGTCGTCGCTAGACAGAGTGTGTAGAGTAGAAGCTGATAAGTGTTCATTTTGCATGATTTTAACTTATCAATTCTTCAAGTTTTGGTCTTCGTTCGTCGAGTTTCCGGCTTTATTTGTATATATTATGCGTTTTTTGTTTTATTTATATTTTAGGTAAAGTGAAGCTATTTTTGCCGATTCGAAACGATTTTGGAAGCGAAGCCGAAAATCAAACCAAACACTTGCAAAAGTGCATTATCGCGGGTTGTGGCACTGTTTCGTATATTTCAAGCATAACTTTTGCATACGACCTCCGATTGAGCTGATTCAAGTGGCTGTAGAAAGCTAACTTCAATATCTACAACTTTTGTGAAATGCAAAATTGTCAAATTCGGGCTAAAAAAGGGTCAAAACAGTGTTTGAAGATGGCGCAGAAGCCCAGATCACGATCCAGCCTTTCTGTATCGCGATACGACTTGCTGAAGCTGAAGTCTCACTTTCGACGTAAGCTTCATCGCGATCGTTATCATCATCAACATCAAGGTGGTCGTCTCTGTGTCGGAAATTGCTTTTTCCCCAATATAATTATCCGAACAAACTTGTGCTTCTAAATTTTCGGGGCGGAGATTGCTTGTTCTTTGATCCAATATATGGCCCGCGATACTAAATGCAGCTTCGACTGCAACTGTGGATACGGGGCAAGCAAGAACATCTTCTGCAATCATCGACATAATTGGGAACGTTGAACTCTTTAACTTCCACCAATCTAATATATCAAACTTGGAAAAGGCACTTAGATCTTCATCATGAGGAAAATCAAAACGAATGGTTAGATATTGGTCAAGTTCCAATCGAAGATTGGAAATTGAACCCAAGGACCTCGGGCGCTTTAAGCGCTCAAACACCAATCGTTGACCCGTCGTCATATTGGAAGTATCCGTAGACTCTCGATTAACTTGTAAATTTTGAGATCCACTTATTTCACTAACATATTCATCAAACATTGCATGCAAAGTACTAGTAGCTTGAAGTATAATAAGATCCACATTAGGTTTAACAGGAGGAGGAGGAGCGTTAGAATCAATATTAACGATAACATTATTTTCCGGAAACAATTGATCGTAATAGACCTTTAACAACTTAGTTAACAATTCAGTCCTAAATCTAGGATCCAAAATGCAACCAACCAAATATATCTTCTCAATTTTCTCATAATATTTCAACCATTTCTTTTTCATTTCAACCACTCAGTTTTTTAAAATATCTTTTTTTTTTCAGCGCTCGCAAAACCCTCGGCAATATCGTACAAATAATAAATAACCAAATGACATGTTGGATATGAGGAACCAGATAAGACATTAGTAGCTTCTGAGAAAATTTGCAAAAGATTACATATTTCAAAGCTTGCATCCCATTGATTGTTTAAAACAAATAATCCAGCAACAAACACTTGTGTGGTAAAAAGGTTGCATAACAAATTTCGATATTCATAAGTTTGGCTTAACAATTTATAGGTTGAGTTCCAACGGGTATGAACATCTCGTGAAAACATAACAGTATGTTTGTCATTTTCCCTACAAAATATATTCCATTGTTTCACAATAGATGCGTGTTGCCATATATAAGAAACTAGAGCTCTAATAGGATAAATATATTTTTGTAACATTGTTAAACCATCTTGCACACATAGATTCAAAACATGACAAATGCATCTAACATGGAAAAACATTCGCCCTAAAATTGGCATGCATTTCGCTCGGAGTGCAGGGATACTAGCCGTACTGGCACTTGCATTATCAAATGAAACCGAAAAGACTCTTTTAGTAAGCAAATAATCATCTAAAACATGTGAAAGCGTGATTGCAATTTGTGCAGCAGTATGACCAATATTCATAACAGGAAAAGCAATAATTTTGTTCTCAAGTTTCCATGCATTATTAACCCAATGGCAAATAACACCCATGAAATCATTACGACGCCAATGATCACTCCAAATATCAGAACAAATAGACACTTTATTATTCATGGACAACAATTGTTCCCTTAAAATATTTTTTCTTTCAAAAATACTTCTAGTGGTGCGTGTAGTGGTTGATCTAGGTTGACGAGTGCAATTAGAACCATACATCCATTTAAATTCATTCATTATGCAATCATTATCGGCAAAACCAAATGAAATGTGACCCATAGTAATAACCATAGCGCACCCTTCTCTTTCTTTTTGTTTCGAATATTTAAATAAAAAAGAATCATTACCTCCCTGTGAAGATCCGGTTTGCAATTGAGTTTGACCTTTGTCGATGCCTAGAGCTTGGGGATGATTATGTTGGGATGTGAAACCCAGGATTCAATGAAAATTCGCAAGAGGTTCTAGATTAGCCGGTTTTAATTTTATTAACATGCTTTGATTAGATTCGATTTAAAGTGGAATAAATCTAATCTAGCAACTTACAGTTTTCGCGAGCAGATTCGTTTCTATCTTCGGCACACGAACGAGGATCCATGTCAAGCCTTCAACCTTCGTAAAAGCTGTTGTCCAGAAATTTCCAGTCCTCTTCCTTCACCCATATCTCCGCGACCCTTGATCCGATCGAGAAACCCTTCGGATGGATTGTAGATCTAAGGCTTAAGAAGGTACTGTATAAATTTCGAGCCTATCCGATTAACGGTTGATTTATGATGAATTTCTTCGCAGGACTGCTTAGAAAATTGGGGAATAAATGTTTGCTCTAAAAACCTAGAGTCTTCTATTGTATATCCTGGATTAATAATTCTTCTACAAGGGTGGACTTGTACAGTTGTACTTGAAGAAATCTAAACCTATAATCGAGAAATTTAGAGAGAAAATAAGAAGAGAAAAAATATTTCTCTTCCAACGTGAAATGGGCGTGTAGCCAAAAAACTTATATCTCATCAACATAATCTCTATTATATATAGCACAAGGAATTAGAGTCCCACATAGAGAGGATTACATGGAAACAAATCCCACTCCTTCTATAACTCTATATAGTGGAAAATTGCAATCCAATGGGGACTTAATTTTCGGCTATATTAATTCCAATATATAATATTTGTTGAACTTTATTTTCTCGATTAATTAGAAAATCCAACGGGCTACAATATGCACTAAAGGAGAAAATATAAATCGGGCAACTAATAATTAATTAAGTCCAAACTCTCAAAAGAATTCATTTAATTAATCATTAAATAATTATTTATTTTTCACTACCAAATAATTATTGGACTCCCATTTATATTCTCAAATATTACATTCGAGTTCCGGTCGATCATTACTTAGATTTTCCCCATATTAAGATATCTTATAACCACCAAATAATTTATTCACTGCTAAATAAATTAAATGGTTTCTTTTCATGAGTCTTACCCGCTTAACTTATTTGAGTATGCCGGGTACGAAATCCACCTGGTCAGGACTTGGCATAAACAAATCTTATAAGCTACTCAAGGGTTATTACCAATCTCATATTTCAGGGATGTGGATTCCTTTCGATAATTAATTTCCACCTATTAATTTTTAATGTCTCTACCCAACGCACCGGGGGCCATCTGACATCAAAGTATAGATCATCAATTAAATATGTACGTTAATTATCTAGGGATTAAGAGAGTAAGTAATTTACTATCAACTATAAATAATACAGTTTCATTTTGAACAGTGATGAAACAATTATTTCACTTTGTCCGGTTCAACACATGCCGGGTGTGCTAGCACAATAAGTCAAAACAATAACTACAAAAGTTATTCATTGTTTACTGTGATCAAGACCAATCACTTAAATATTGTATTACAATCTTTTACCAATGGTTAGTCCATTTCCATCTAGATTGTGAACGTTTATCTTTATATTCTAAACGAACTTTCGAAATGATCTTTCTGTGCGCCGTAGCACACCATCTCGAATACTATTAGAATATTAGACTAATGCTTTTAATTAATTGACAAACAATCAATTAAATGCATTGAATACCCTAGTGCAGATTCTCATAAAATGATAATATACTATATTATTAATTCAATCATAAAATTATGTAGCTTAAAGCGAGACTTTTAGTCTACTATCCTAACAGATTATTCCTCAAGTGCCGCCAATAAGATCCATATCCATCTCCTTTTTTGAAGGCGTACTTTGTCTACACAAGTAAAAAATAAATATAAAATTAGCTTACGAATATTAAAACTAGAAAAATATTTATTTGGATACTAATGGACTTACCTTGCAATAATTGCATTGAGCTCGACAAGTCCTGTCCGCCTTCTCAATTTTTTTAATCATGCATATGTATCCAAAATGATATTTCAAAGCTAATGAAGGCAATTTAATGTTTTTAGTGGTATTCTTTTACGATGCCAAATGTGAAATCAATTTTTTTTATTCATCAATCATTTCGAAACTATAAAATGCAAAAATAAAAATACCTTTCATCAACATATTTAAAAAAATATTTTTTATCACAAAAGAATATTTTACTAAAAAAATCCTTCAGCAATCTAATTACCAAGTTACCTGAAAATCATATTTTCTTTCAAATATTTCTACATAATATTTCCACCAATTACAATAAAAGATCCATAAATCGAATTATTTAGAGATAAAAAAAATATTTATTTTATTTTGTAAGAAATATAGTTATTTTCAATAATTCGGTATGATTTTTATTTTTTCGCACTTTATTCGCTTAAAATGAGGTTGGAGGTTGAAAAAAGTAACAATTTAATTTGTTATTTTGAAAAAAATAAATAAAATTACACTACTTGAAATTTCACTAGGCAGGCAAGGAATTACACTACCTGAAAATTCTAGTTCTTGATCAAAATTGAAGGAAATTGTACAAATTTATCTCTACGCGAAATGTCCATGCTCTTGTCGAAGTTTTGGTTTTCCCATCTTCATGCAATCTCGTGTTACACTAGTGTTATGAAATTGTACTGCATAATTTGCTCGAGTCGAATTGAATTTGGTTTGCTGTAATGTTTACGATATTTTACATATCTTCGATGTTTTTGTATGTGCGGTCGAGAAGAGGAGAACTTAGAGGTTGGGTGAAAGTGGTGCACGTAACTCTTGACCAGTTCTTGTATCAAAATCGAAGACAGGTTTTTCCGATGTTGGCAGTTTGAGTTCTAATGCTGCTCGGTAATTAAGAACGTACATACATAATCTTGAAGTTTCGTATACGATTTAGTTGAATGTGAGTTTTTAGTCTGATAACGATAGTGGATAAAAAAAATTGAATGTGCGTAATCCGAGCACTGATTTCGGTCTCTCGATTTTGCAGGTTTATATGTTGAAAGTTGAAGGAATAGCATTCCCGTTCTTACCCGATCCCTTTAAAATAAAAAATTCTTCGATCATCAAGCCAAAAAAATATGAGCTTATGTACTATTAATTCTTAAGAGAATTAGACAATGTTTCTTGCTAATTAGTTTATTGAGTTGTGCTAGCATCTACTTACAATTCCTTAAATCTTGTTTATTAAATTCAACTATGACACGGCTCATATTCTTCGTTGTTAGCTAAAAGCATCAGAGATCAAGACTCGGCGCAGAAATCGTATTCGAATAACTGTAATTTATAATTGTAGTATATAATTGCAGCCCAGTGTTGTATAAACTGCTGTTGAAGTTGTTTCTTGGACCACAAGAAATTGTTTCATTTCCGATGGATCCGCTGAATTTACGAATCATGAATCGCAATTGTGATAGTTTTATATTTTCTTCAAAATTATTTTAAATATATACAATAAATTAGGAAATTATTGAGATGCACATATTTAGTACAAGATTTTAACAATCTTAATACTAGATCATAACACAACAAGTCTAACATCTTACCAACTAAAAAAATTTCTATTCAGTTGGAAACTAATTATATCTCATCCAATGTGAATTCATCCAATATAAGTAACCGAACGAGGTTTGAGTTTCGTTTCGAGTGAAAAGGACACAACAAGAAGATCCCCATTCCCATATGGATTAATTACATCATTAGGCAATTCAATTAAAAAAAATGCTTAAGAAAAAAAGGGAATTTGTAACTTCGAGTAATGGACAAAACGGGAATTTGTATTATATTAGAATGAAATTAAAACGCGTGCCATTGTCGTCAATCACGATCAATGTCGCAGACGTAATTTTTGAAAAATAGGTAACATTTCGATTCTCTGTTCAAATTTCTATGTGTACAATTTGACAGTCGTTGGCCAAAGGGGATCCCCTTTTCTGGCCTGCTCATATTTCTTGGCTTAGGTCGACTCTTGGTGTTGGTGGCCCTCTAATTATCCTACCCAACAAAAAGTATACCTTATTCTTTGCAAAAACTATACAAGGAAGTCCTCATCGTCGTAATTAAAATGTTTATACCATATCCATCGATCCAACCTTCTTCCCTACTTAGACCACTTGGAATGAGTTTGCAGTTTACGGTCCAATTATCTCTGTCTTGGAAGTTTAAATTCAAAATGTGAAGGAAAACATGCACAGAATAATGCAACAAAGGATACTAAATTAAAAATCGAGACCAAGCGTAGAACCTGCACTCAAGGAGAAACGAAAACAAACCTGTTCAACACTTGTTTGTACTCTCTCTGCAACACTTGTTTCAATTACTTCTCCTCTCTCAGCCTCTCTCTCCTCTTTCACGCTCTCCATCTCTCTCTCAGCTTCGCAAACCTCTCTCTCGCTCTCTCTCTCGCACACATTTCTCTCTCTCTCTCTCTCTCTCTCTCTCTCTCTCTCATGACCACCCTCGCTCTCTTCCTCTTCAGCTAGACACGGTCACGGGTCGGTTCGGGCCGGTTCAAACCGGTTCACGGTTCACTTTTTCCGGAACCAGAACCGGCCTGTAATATGCACGGTTTGGCGGGCCGGGTCGGCCCGCTGGTTTGGGCCGGTTCCAGGTCGGCCCAAAAATTTTGAATTTTTATTTATTTATTTATTTATTTATTTGAAATATTTGATGAATAAGTAAATTATAGGAAAAATTGGGGTGTGAGGGTATTTATAGGAAAAAATTGGGGGGGGGGGGGAATTCAAAAAAAAAAACAAATAACGGCCGGTTCATCCGGGCCAATTCGGGCGCCGTTATTTGTTTTTTTTTTTTAAATCCGGGTAAACGCCGGGCTGGCCCGGCGGTTCACGGTTCACCATTTCATAGAACCGGGCCCCTCCCGGGGACGACGGGCCGGTTCACGTGTTCCGGGTCGGTTCATAGGTCAACGGGCTGGGCCGGGTCGTCAACGGGCCGGTTCCGGGCCCAAAACCGGCCATGGTCGTGTCTATCTTCAGCCTCACCCGTTCTTTCTCTAACTCCCTCTTCATACGCCTCAACTCGCTCAACTCCTTATTCTTGTTCATTGCAGCAACAAGACATGCTTCTTCTAAGGTTTCTTTGGCATTCCTTGCATTCCCAAAACTCCTAATAAACACGAGTGCAGTCTTCAAGCCGCACGCAGTAATAGCAAGTAAAAACGTCTTCCACCATCTACGTGTCTTCTCTACCAATGCAGATACACCCACAACCACAAAAAACATCCGTTACACCAAAATCAGTTTCAAGATTGCTGGCCATTAAAGCAAAGACGGCGGTGAAGCTAAAGAATGCGAAAGCATAGAATGAATTGACATCCTAGAAAATATCTCCTAACTTGATGGCAAGTGCCGGAAAAACCCCTGATGTACAAAATTGTACAATTTTGTGTCTATTTTCCACGAAACTTGTTGGGGCAAAAGCCTCGATCAACATTGCAATACCATAACTAACGATATAAAGAACAAAAATCACCATTCCGATCAACATTGCAATACCATAACTAACGATATAAATAACAAAAATCACCATTCCAATGATGTAATGAAGATTAACGGCTTGTTTGTCTAGCTGCGATTTCTCAGCCGTTACACACATGGAACACAGAAATTTCTTGTATGCATCTACTCCAAACAAAAAATATATTCCACCTATGACTGTAAGAAATTCTAAGAACATCCACATTAATTTCCATCGGCGAATTAAGTTGTTCACCCCTATAATATAATCTCCCACCCTAACCCCAAATTACAGAAATCTCTCTCACAGAACCGCTAACCCGAGCGATTTCATTGTTGTGCTTGCCTTCCTCTTTTGAACTACAACCTTCTTCACGGCTTTCTTCGAGAGACTTCATATTATAAAGGGATTTGGGTTCAATCAATTTGGTAACTTTTTTATTTGGAATTTGGGACCTTCGAAACCTTCTTCACGGCTTTCTCCGAGCGATTTCATTGTTGCGCTTGCCTTCCTCGTTTGAACTACAACCTTCTTCACGGCTTTCTTCGAGAGTTCAATCAATTTGGTAACTTTTTGATTTGGAACCTCGTTTGAACTACAACCTTCTTCACGGCTTCTCAATTTCATTGTTGTGCTTGCCTTCCTCGTTTGAACTACAACCGTCTTCACGGCTTTCTTCGAGAGTTCAATCAATTTGGTAACTTTTTGATTTGGAACCTCGTTTGAACTACAACCTTCTTCACGGCTTCTCAATTTGGTAACTTTTTGATTTGGAATTTGGGACTTTCTTCGAGTTGGGTTCGCAATGAAATATTTTGATGTTAGAATATTGTTACGAAGTTTTGTAGTAAAGTACTTGTATTGTTTGAGTGCTTAGAGTTGTTGGGATTTTTTGTTGGATTTTGTTGGATGATTACAAATGAGGATCCTACCACTGTTTATACTAGGCCACCTCCTTAATGGACGGCGGAGATCTATTTGATCTAATGGTTAGGAGTTGTTCACTGGAATACTCCTAAGTATACCTACAAAATATCTACAAAGGGAGGGTTCTAGAAAATTTTCTAGAATCCTTCAAGAATCTCTACCTATCTCTATACATTTGGGTCAACTTGGGCCTAACCCTATTTGGTCTAAGTTTTGGACTTTTTAACCTCCCAACCCAAAGGAAATTGGCAAAAGATTGGGCCAAAACTGGTGGGTCGTGACAATGTGATCCCTCCGTTTCTTTTTAGGGTTTATTAGGGAAAACCCCCTTGTTTATATTTTCTAATGAGGTAGATCCAATTTTTTTCCCCTTTTTGAGATACACCCAATTTTGCCAACTTGGCAAAATATATTATATAATTTTCCTTTAATACCCCTGTTTTATTATTAAACGGCATTTATTTTCTTTAATACGTGATTTGAGATTTGCTGATACGTTGCCTAAAATTACGGAATAAATTTACGTGAGATCATTGGCCGTTATATCAAATCGTGTACAATATTTTTTGAAGATTCTCTTCATCGTTCCAGCGGGTTTTATCGTCTTTGAAGATTTCTGCACCGTCGTGGAAATAGGATCGATATTTGAGCGTTTGTTGTTGGACGTTGTTAAGCGGGTATGAATGTGTTATTCGTTTTTATTTTTCGCTCAATGTCCATGATTGTCGTGTACGGTGGTTAGAAATTTTTAAGAGTTGTGTTGATACTTGATTCTATTAAGCAGAACGTTATTTAACAAAATTATTCCGTCATATATATATCGTTTTTCTTTTGCCGATGATGTTTGTTTGGAAGAGGATTGACAGAGTTAGAAGAGGATGGTTCACGTATATCGGACCAGAGTTGTTTTATATGAACATCGTAGTTGGTTTATGCAATAATTGAAATAACTGTCCGATGTGGTTGAGTTCATGAGTTAGATCCCGTTCGATAGTTGGTTTATTTGTGTATAACAGCAGATTTTAGGGTGCTGGGTAGTACATTAAAATATATTTCGTAGTCTTTTTTAATTTAGCGTATGGATTTTGCATTTTGAGTTTATTGTTGATCATATTAATATATTTTTCAGTATTCTGCATTTTTAATATCGTATCATGATTCAAGGTATTTTCGATGGCGAATTTTGTACGGATTTTGTTGAGATTTGGTGGTTTGGTTGCTATAAAGAGGTGTTCGAATGGGTTTACTCGCGGCTCATTGGTTGCATTTGTTATTTTAAAGTGGCCACAACTCGATGGGTGTGATATAAGCATGACATATAGGCTGGAAGGCATTGTCCGCTGTGGTCGAGTTCATGTTTTTGATCCCGATCGATAGTTGGTTTATTTGTTTATAACAGCCGATTTAAGTGTGTTGGGTAGTACATTAAAATATAGTTCGTAGTCTTTTTTAATTTAGCGTATGGATTTTGCATTTTAAGTTTATTTTTGATGATATTAATGTATTATCATTCAAATGTACTTGCAGTCTATTTAATCATTTTTTAGTATTCTGCATTTTTAATTTTGTTTCATGATTTTAGGTTTTTTCGATGGCGAATTTCGTACGGATTTTGTTGAGGTTTGGAGGGTTGGTTGCTATAAAGAGGTGTTTACGATGTAATGGCTCGGTAACTTCGGTTAAGTGTTAAACCGTTGTAATAAAGTAGTATACTATTATGAATACCGTATGATACTACCATTATCATTTTATTATACTATTATGAGATTATTAATGTACTAGAGTTTTTTACCTCGACATATTGGTTTGATTGTGTTATGATGTGTTTTATGTATTTTATCAAAACCCTAGATTGAAATTATGAGATTATTAATGTACTATTTTATTGGTTATGTTGGAATACTTTACGTTGGTGTTGTTCTCAATGTTCTTGTCATTTCAGTGGTATATTGTTTGTAACACAATTTCATGTCACTACTATAACCGTAATATACTATCATATCAGATTAATGTACTATATTGAAATTATTAATATACTATGTGGTTGAATAATACGGGATCCATAGTCGATTAACGAGATCCATAGTCGAATTAGATCAATAAGATAGTCTATTACATGATATAAGGAAAATTACCCTAATTGATTAGTATTTCAAACAAACATATTATTCAGTTTCCATATATATTATTATTTTTTCATATATATTATTATTTACCCTAATCGTTTTCATATAATAAGGAAAATTACCCTAATTGATTAGTATTTCAAACAAACATATTATTCAGTTTCCATATATATTATTATTTTTCCAATAGTCAATTAACTAAACCCATAGTCGAATTAGATACATGGGATAGTCTATTAAAAGATATGAGATAGTCTATTAATTTTAAAACACAAATCCGCCGCCGTCACTTCTCAAATCTAGGGTTTTGATGATTCTTCGGCCCATAGTCGATTAACGAGATCCATAGTAAAATTATACCAGTGGGATAGTCTATTAAATGATATGAGATAGTATATTAATACATATGTAATTCAACTATGCATCTCGTTAATCAATTATGGGCCGAATAATTATCAAAACCCTAGATTTGAGTAATCCTAGATTTGAGTAACCCTATATTGGAGCAGTGACGGCGAGGGCGACGGCGGCCAACGACGATATCACTTCTGGTGGATGTCCTGCCCATCAATTGTTGCAATATCACTGATTTAGTGCTCGAATTCGGTATGCGATTGTAACAGATCTGCAATTACACAAACGTGATAGTCGATTTAGCCAAAACATATCAACAAATCGATGGACTATAGCGATGCAACGAGCGGCGAAGACGTACCTATGGCGGCTTGCTCGGAGTGCACGTAGTCGTCCTTTCACGGCAGTGCAGATATCTTTCGCGTTCAATCGGCCGTTCCGGGAAGTGGTTGTGGGAGGTTTTGCAGTTTATTTGATAGTGGGTTTAACGGGAAAATAGGAAGGGATTTGATATTATTTCAAAAGGTAAAGTAACGGGATTTGTGGGATTTGATTGAGGGTAATTATGTAATTAAGAAAAGTTTGGGCTTTTATCAAAATGGCAAATTTAAATTTGGGTCTACCCCTATTTTTTGAATGTTTAAGGGGGTTATATCTAATAGACCCTTCTTTTTAAGTGTCGTTTTAGGCATTTTTTTTTGCATATTAAGTGTCACTTTAGAATTTCAAGATAGGGTAATATTTTTTGTTCAATTTTACCCTACAATTAATGAAATATTAATGAACTAATAAAGAGAGATTTAAAGTCACAAAAGGGTTAATTTTCTCAAATATAAATTATTTCCTCTAAAATTAAGAGTATTTATTAACTTTCTTAATTGGTGGCATTTATTCTGAAACGGATGGAATAACAAGCAACCTTTGTGACACGAATGCAAAACTTTTATGTGCATTTTTACCTTTATATTTAATTTAGCTGCATCTTTTCTTGTCCATATATTGTAATTTGTCAAAATAAAATGGATCGCGACTACTCGAAATACTTGTTCCAATAAGAGGGTGTTTGACTAAGCTTATAAGATGTTAAAAAGAGCTTATGAGATGTTTAAGAGCTTATAAGCCCTTTCAAAGTATTCGGGAATTTTTTTTGAAAAATATTTTAATTGTTTTTTTAAATATGTTGTTGGAGAGCAAATAAAATTTCTTAAAAAAGTACATCTAACCCCACCTTTTTATTTAATATCTTATAATGAGTAAAAATAGCAGATAAGCTCATTATTCATAATGAGTAAAAATAGTGGATTTCCAAAAATTAAAAAAAAATCCGCACGATACACTTTGGTCGAAGATGGAGAGATGTGATGTCTTTCAGCCAAAATGTAATGGGTCATAAAGCCCAATTTTCCTGTATCAACCCACCACCACGAGAGGCTCAAGTATAAATTAAATGAGCCCAAGTTTAATTTGATCAACCGATCCCAAATAATTGGATCATAGTGGTTTGATCTTAACGTTTGATTTCCTCACTTAAAGTGTATGAACCCTATTTTTCCTTGACCGCGATTTCTGTCTTCTTGCTTCATGTTACTGCCTGAGACTCTACAATCATAAATCAAATGCCACCATCCGCGGCTGACTTTGACTTTCTAGTACTACCTTCACAGGTTACATTTGACTTGAGTTCTATTTATTGTGGGCATGTAGAGTGGAAGCGGATAAGACACATAAATTGACCTAGACTTGACATAAATCCCCAAATTCTTCTTATGCTAGATCTGGGATAGGGTTTTGGTGAGTGTAAAAGTTTGTGTGCTTAATATTTAATATATGCTTCTTTTGTGGGTTTCTAGATAAAATAGGGGTTGAGAGAGAGTGTGAGTGGAGATTTGTTCTTCTTAGGCACTCTGGTTGTGTTTCGATGGAATTCCTTTGTGGAATCTTTGGTATGAAATTTAATTGGAAACTGAGTTGTATTCTCTAATTGATTACTCTTTTATATTTCTTTTTTTACGTTTATTTGCATAATTGTAAACCTCCTTGATAAATTATACTGCGGTAAAAATTTTAGGGGTGGGCTGGTAGGGCAATCATATGAAACCCCTGGAATTACTACTATTACTGAAGTTTTGGTAATATGAAATTCATCATCATTGTCGTACAAAAAAATCGGTATACCAAAATTCGTACGGTACGGTACAATATGGTAATAGTAATTACCAATTTACATTAACTACTAATTGTGTCAAAATTAAATATCATTTTTTCAAAACAATTTATCACATATTCATGTTTAAAATTCTCGAGAATTCTAAATATATGTTTTTAACTTACCAAATATAAAATACATCTTAAATAATCTTAATGTAACTACATCATTAATAATATCATTTAAATTATTTTTGACATACCAAAAAATTACAACTAAATTCAACTATTAATAATTAATTAGCTACTAACTTCACATTTTATATAAAATAAATAAATTATTAAAATAAAATTTTGTTTATTTTTATTTATTAATAATATTTTGGTACAGTAGAGTAATACAATTTTAATAATTTTGAGTACCGTTTTTCTACCAAAATATTTTTGTACGGTACGGTATGATACCGTAATTATTTGGTAGAATGTCGGTAGGGTTCGGTAAGACGCCGAGTTACTACGGCAATATGGTAAAAAAAAAAATCACCCTTAGGTAAAATACATTTTATCCCCTTGTATTATAACCTATGTAACACATACTTCTCGTACTACGAAAAATACACTTACCCCTTAATTTAGTGATCAATCTATTTGACCCTTAACAATGTTAGTTATTAAAAAAAAATACAATTTTATCATTAAATTCAATATATGTTTTCTAATAGTTCCTAAGAGCAACTCGGGAGATATCAAAATGGAGCATTAAACATTCATTTGATACTTGATATAATACTTTGATGCTTCTAGAAAAAAATTCACTCCAACTACAAGTTTCAAATAGATTATCAAATTTTAAATATATGAATAATTATATTTTTTAAATGTCACATGTCAAATAGTGATAGGTTGATGGAGTGGTTATATTTTTTATACCTCATTTTTCAGGGAGTATTTTTGCACCTCGGGGTGGTTGAGTATCAAAATAATTCTCACCATTGGAGTATCAAAGTGGTAGTTTTTTAGTTTTATACTTCATTTAGTTCCTTCATTGGAGTTGCTCTAATGATACCTTGTTTTTGTTAAAAAAAAATTTATATTTTCGCACTATGCCTAAATTTATTAAATAAATATTTAACACAGTATAATTTTGCAAATATTGGATTAAAACATTCTCATTAAGTTTATATTAAAAATTGTAATTTTACGTTAATATTTTTTTAACAAAACATGTTAATGTTTTATTATATTTATTCAAATTTCATTTAATTTGGCGTTTTCATTTAAGATTAACTGTACGAAATTTTAGGTTACAAATAAATATTAATTTTTTATTTACATATTTGATGAAGTAAATAATTTCATCCAATATATGAAAAAAATAAACTTTCTAAATGTTTATTTCTAATTTAAATACTTAAGTAGTGAATATTTTTTTTAATCCGTGATTTAAAACGAAAATTGCTATCGTTGATATTTATTTAATTTCTTCATAATCATGTATTATTTTTAAAATAAAAATATTGTCATTTATTAAAGATTATTAAAACTATATTAAATTTATTTTAATACTAAAACCATTAAGGGTCAAGTAGGTTGACCATTAAATTAAGGGCGTAAGTGTTACATATAGCAAGGTATAAGGGTGTAAAATATATTTTACCCATTATATTACTAAGATTTATTATTATTTGTTGGGTAAATTTCATTTTCTCTCTTGTATTTTGCCTCGATATTGTTTACCCCTTCTACTCTTGATTGCTTCGATTTGTTCCCCAATATTTGAAAAAAAAGTCTCAATGTGGCCTTCGTCATTAGTTTTTAGACCTTTGACCGTAACACCGTTCGATCAAGTATGAAAATTACAAAAAAGCCACCTTCCCAGTTTAAATAATTATTAAAAAAATAAATCGTGGCTGGCATAGAGAACTATGTTTTCTCGTTGTCTTAAACTTTTTTATTATTTTATTTTTCGTTTTTTTTATTTATTTTTTATTTTTGTAATAATTATTTAAACTGGGAGAGGTGGCGTTTGTAATTTCAGTGCTTAGATCAAACGGTGTTAAGGTCGTCCGACAACGAATAGCGAGGACCACATTGAGACAATTTTTCAAATGCACGGACAAATCGATACAATCGAAAGTAGAAGGAGATAAAGTGATACCGATCTTGAAAGTACACTCCACCGAGGAATGGAGCCAAAATAAAAGGGGGAAATGCAATCTATATATATATAAAAAGACAATACCTTGCCTCATTTTCTGACACGTGGCAACTTAGGGTTTCTAACCCTAGGGCAAGTTTTATAATTTTTACTATTTTTGGGTGTAAAAATGAAAAACCCATATTTCATCTCCCCTAAAATATATCAGCCGTTTTTCATCATCTCTCGTCTAATTTTCCTCTAATTTTTTATCCCTAAATTTCTCTTTCAAAACCCACTCCTTCAACTGCACAAACCGCCGATTGAAATCAGTTTTCTTCATTTGTTTTAGATCTTCTCATCTCAAATTTCATGTCTCATCTGTATATAACACAAATTCTCACACAAATCTTTCAACAATTATTACTTTCCAGAAAATTGAAGCTCTAAAATCCGCCGGTCAAAAGTTCAACAAAAATCATCCGACAGTCGGAGTGAAGGACCATTTGCTGCCAGCGAACGCCACTGCCAACGGTGGTTGAAATTTCAAGTAAGAAATTTTTCTTCTCCAAATTTTTCTATAATCTGCAAAAGGACCAAATTTAAGCAAAAACGTTGGAATTAGATTGGACCCATTTATTTTAAATTATTAACAACAATAATTGGGACACGTGAATTATTAGCATATCTACTTCTTCAATGTTTTGCCTAGCAAAGAGCCCCCATCCATATATTCCTGATTTGCCTAAACAAACCGGATAATTTTCTCTTTTCTGAAGCATAGCCGAGTAAAAGAAATACATGAGAAATTTTGATATGCAGGGATTTAGTTTACGTGTTGTTGGTTTATTTTTATTTTTTCATTTTTTATGGTTTTATGATTCAAGAACAAGGCCCGTCAAAAAGTGAAGATGTTTTTTCGTTTGCTTTTTCGTAATTGTTTGAAAGTCTTGGGACTACTTTTAGAAGAAAAAAAAAATCAACGTTGGCATCCCCTGAATTAACTGCAACTCACGATTCGTAACCTCTCAACAAGTTTTTTTTTTTTTTTTTGTACATCAGTTGTTTTCACGATCCGTAACTTCCCAATTCCAATTTTATTTCACATGTGTAAACCAACCCGAAATATAATTTTGTTTTTCGTTTGCTAAAAAGGAACGAACACATGAATCTTTCAAAAATTACTGATGCCCACAATATTAAAGCTGCAACTGAATAATTACTAAACAATTTTTGGGCGTGGGAATGTTTGAAACTGTAGTTTTGATGCATCCAAAATGCTTCTCAAGAGGTTAGTGATAGTCGCATTTTATGTTCAAAATTCAAATTTATTGGGTTTTTTTTCAGGTTCTTTGTCTTTTTATTTGTCTGGTTATGACGTAGAATTTTGTCTCCAGGCACGCAGTTGTCTTCTTTCTTCCAAAAAATGTGATAGTATATCGACAAAATTGAAGGAGTTTGGACGGAATTTGAGGTTTTCTTGCTTATCACAGTATGTATTTTAATTTAAGGAGTTCTTGCTTATGATTTGAGGTTTCTTAATTTTTTTTTTTTTTTTTTTTTTTTTTTTTTAATTGGGGTTTGCATTAATAGTAGTTTTATATGATGTTATTAAAGTTCTGGGGCATCGATGATGACGATGCGGTTTCTAGGACATCTTTTTCATTTTTTTTTGCATGATATTTCTGATATTACTATTATCATGATATTTGTTACACGATTATTGCCCCTGTTTTTAGATGACAATAGTGAACATTTTCTCAACTTTCTGATTGTTTGATAGTGAATATGTGTAGTATTTCCCCTGTTTTTAGATAATATATATTATTTTTAGATAATATATACTTCGAAAATGTATAATATTTTTCAAATTGACAATGTTCCTTCATTAAATTTATAGTCATTAAAGTGATGAAGTAATGATTAATTTCTATGAAATGAAGATGAAAGATGACCGTGACAAGGTTATAAGCTTGATTCAAACTAAATTAAGCACTTTTGACAACTTTTGTTACAAATTGTGTTAAGTTTTCTCCCCCGTTAAATCAGTGGTATGAAATGTTTTGCAAAATCGGTAGTGTTGGCTTGTGTTCTTTTCCCATTTCATGTTGAACCGTTCGTTTTTCAGAACTTATTCGCTCTCGCACTATAGTTATGTAATTGGCAAGGAGTTAATAATTGAATTTGTTTTACCAATTTTGGATCTGAATGATGTCTAACCTGATCATTTCCAGCATATGGTGATTTATATCTTTCAATTATTTCATCATCAAGTATGTGTAACTGATAGATAGTATTGTGGTGATTTTATAAATTCCACCCATTTGATTTTATTGGTATGTGATAATTTTTGATGATCTTATATATAAATGGAATTACCAGTTGGGTATTCTTAGGGCCATTTCTGAGATTGAATATCGACCATAAAGCATATACATGTACACCACCTCATATGATTTATGCAAAGAACATTCATATATTGCGGATTTTGTGGGAAAAAGAACACATAATTAAGTATAAATTGAGACAAGTAAAAGAGATGGTGTTGGCAGTTTAGTGGGGTTTAGGTTTTTTTTTTAGGATCAGAGGGTGTTTGGGGTTGGGGGGTCTCAGGGTGAATTGAAATTCAGAAATCAAATAAAATCGAAATGAAGAAGGTGGGATAAGATGGATGGTTTTGTTTTCTTCTTTTACATTGTCTTTTGTTCAAATGTAGAGAGAAGTAAGCTATATTAATTGATCGAATTATTATTTAGTATTGTAATTATTTGAGGCAAAATCTCAGGGCAAATAAGCTACACATTATGCCACTAGCCACATGATTTAATTATACTCTATTGTGTACAGTAAGAATTCGTTTCTGATGTAGAAATTCAGAGGGAACAAACGTTGGAGAGACGTCTGATGGTGATTTTCAAATTCATTGGTTTAAATCTTCAGACATCTCATATTTTATTTTAAATTGTATTAGCTTTTTGTTGTTGAAATATTATTTCTTGATCAAGTATTTTGAACCACGTTTCAGGCTCATATGTAAAGCAAAGGGAAGGTGTTTGCATACCTTATCCGAATAGTAAGCTCACTTGGCTGCTGCAGGTTTGACTTGACACCTATTCATTCAATCAGCTATTTAAGATTTCATTCAATTATGTGGCTACGCAGCTTTCAATTCCTCATAGTTGCCAAAATCATTGTCGTTTTAAAAGTTTCAAGTTTTCAAATATTGCCAAAATGGCAACAACATGACATTAATGTCCTGTATGATTTATTAAATGTGACATTCCATTGGCAATTTACTATATTGAGAGATTACTTCTCTCTTAAAGTTGTAATAATACAGAGATCATTTGGGTTATTGGATGGCCAGATTAGATTAACAGCAGAAAGTTCCATCGAAGAACAACATATCAAGTTCCGCTAAAAGGTAATATATTTTCATTATTATTTTATTCATGGGACACAAATTTTCTTGATGATAAATTTTGAGGGAGGTTATTTTTTTTAAGCTCAATCAAAAAGCTCATTGGCTTTTGCCTATACATACTCACGAGAGATATCCCCATTCAGTTGGCAAATTCTGAGCCAGCTGTGAAAATGGAGTGATAGAATTTGGAATTAAGAGGTGGGGTTGCTGAAGAAGGCAATTGAGCGAGCAGTTTAAGTTATTCGATCAAAGCGGCGGGACTTTAATTTGAAGTCATTATATTTATTTTATGCAGAATATTTGGAGTATTTATTTTGTGCGACATTTCTATAATAATTATGAATAAAATACACTAAAAAATATATTGAAAAGGTATACACATGAACTCCAAAATTATTACATTATTTTGCAAATTTCAAAACTACGAATATGGATACATGTAATTCATCATAATTTTAAGTATTCTGATTGTAGCTACATATTGGTACAAGTTATCATATTTCAAGTATTTTATTGTTGAATTTTCTAAATATTTAATTACATATTTTTTGTTAGATATATTTCATTTAACATATTAAATATTATAATTTTAGAGTGTAATATCTTTGAAATATATTTTGTGATAAGTTTCGAAAATATCCACTTTGCATAAATTCCATAGTGACAGGAGAAGAATATATAAATAAATAAATATATATATGTATATATACATATTATTTAAGTTGGTACTTAAATCAAACAGAATGGACTTTGGCTTTTTGCCGAATTCTATCATATTATATATCAATTATCGAAAATAGTATTCCCCGTGCATCGCACGGGTGAAATACTAGTTTACCCTTAGTTGTTAATGCAATTACTATTAACTTATTTTTCAACCTTCATACCAAACTCAAGCATAGTTGAGAAATCATGGAACCCCAACTCTTACATTATTTATTATTTTATATACAAATACAACGATAAATTTGGCTCCACGTTCCAACCATATTCTACCTTTGTTTAATTAATTTATCAGAAACCATTGATACAATCATCCTATTTTGATTCTTTCGGAATTCCGGGAATTCTCTCTCTCTCTCTCTCTCTCTCTCTCTCTCTCTCTCTCTCTCTCTCTCTCTCTCTCTCTTAATATATATATATATATATATATATATATATATATATATATATATATATATATATATATATATATATATATATATATATAGATATGGAGAGTTAGATTTAGAGAGAGAAAGTGATGGTGGATTGGAGGGGAAGTTGAAGAAAATGGGGAGAGGAGAGCCGGGGCATAATTGTAAATGTTCATACAATAGGGCAACTCTGACTGTGTGTTCCATCAATATTGTAGCTGCTCTCTTTGTGCTCCGCTCTCTCTACACTCATCTTGTTGATTCTCATACCAGTAAGAACAACTTGTTCAATTTTGTCAATTTTAATTTTCATTAGGAAAATTGTTTGAATTGATTTTTTTATTTTTTTATTTCCTTTTTTCTGTTTTTGCATTTATGTGCTGATGATGAATTAGGTCTTGAATTAGTACTTTTTGATTTTATTTTACAGCATTTAGTTATAGTCCAGACCAGATTAGGCAAATGCAGGTGTCGAATGGAATCCGAAAAGCATCTGAACCTACAAAACTTGTTGAACTGGTGAGATTCCGATTCCGTGTTGTTTGTCTGGACGACATAGCAATGTACCTCGATAAATTAATAACCTCGCTTGAATAATAATAATTTATTCTTGTCCCTACTTGGTAAAAACTTATTACATTATTAGTTCGATAATTTAATATTTCGCGAAATTAACAGAATTTTGCTAGTCTCTACTATATTAATTTATATAGGTTTAATCGTATTTTAATTTGTTAGTTTTTGCAATAAATGTATAATTTTTCGGGAGTTTTTTTTTTTTCTGAAGGTGACACGATTAAAGAAAAGAATTGCAAAGGAAGAAAGTGTGGTGGAACTGCCGCGGCATTTGAAAGAAAAGCTAATCGGCGAGATTCTGAAGAGGTTAAGAAGCTTAGATGCTGCAACCAATACAACAGCTCAACGAGGTGCGAACGAATTTATTTTATGACATATAGTTTGATTCAATGCAACTCTGCTTTCTATGCCGATCTTTCATTTAAATTCGAAGTTTTCATACTGGTACTATTTATTGATGCACGTTAATTGTACTGTCTCGGTGTCTCTACATTCGGTTATCTTTATCGAATTTGTATAGAATGAAAAACGAAAATTTGGTTCAATTTCTAATTGTTTGCTTTGATGGACCGTAGCCTAAATCTGAGGTGATCAAGAAAATTAATATTTATTTATTTATTGTTAAGCAGACGCAGTTGAAACATGGCGCAAAGAAAAATTAAAAGAAGCTAAAAAGCTCGTTCGTGGGAAAATCTTAAATTCGACAATTTTGCCTGAAGAAGCCGGTATGAATATATATGATAAATAGAAATTACGATTACAAATGATTTTCCTTTGGTTTCAGATTATTTAAGGCAATAAAATATTCACTTTGATCCGTCATCAGAAATTGTCGTAAGAGCATTGAGATCTGGTTGGGTAGAATTGGCAGAAGAGATTGGTTTGTGGATACCGGTTGAGATCGTTAACAAGGAACACGATGACAAACCCGAGGGTGAAGAGGAGTTTGGTAATTACTTGGCATTTTTCTTTTATATGTTAGAGCTCAATTGCTTTTTAACGCTCGTGTTATGGGTGGAAATTGTAACGGAGTTTCCGATTTCTGACGATTCCGTTCTGAAATTTTCCAATTTTTTAATTTGAAAATATTTTTTATTCCGAAAACCAAAAATTCCGTTTTCTGAATTTTCTGATTTTTTTTTTTTTTGGATTGGAATTGGAATATACACGCTATTCCAATTTCCGGTCCAAATTTATTTTCCTAACGTAATTCAAGAAATTCCGATTTTTTTTTTTCTTTTTCTGAAAGTTACATTTGTAGTATCAAAATTATTTGTGTTATATATTTTAGGTTACTAATTTTGTTTTCAAATCCGCCGACTGTGATCCGAAAATTTCCGAGTTTTTGTACAATTTTTTTCATTCCACTTCCCGAAATTCCGATTTCCCATTTTCCTGAATTTTCTTGGAACATAATTGGAATTAGCTTTTCACTTCCGAGAAAAAATCCATTTTTTTTTCTAAAAGTTCTAATTCCGATCCATCCGATTTCCACCCCTAATTCAAATATGTTTTACTAGTGAACAGTAAAAAAAATCTTACTTTACTTACGGATTAGCTAAAATTGATCACAGATAGATTGTCAGAAAACGAAAAGTTCTTGTTCTCGGGTATTGAATTTTTTCTTTTTTTGAAGAGATCTTGCCAGGGAGACAGCTACCAGCTGAATGCCACGCGGAACTTCACACAGACTATGGTGGTGTTGCCGTTCGATGGGGGCTGACTCACCCGAAAGAGTCGGCCTACGATTGTTGTATGGCGTGTTTGGATCAAGCCAAAAATGCCAATCAAGGTGTTAAAAAATGCAACATTTGGGTTTATTGCCCATCCGAGACGGGATGCTTCTCTCCCGATATTTATCAACATAAAAATCAAGAATGCTGGCTTAAATATGTAAGTCCACCCCCGTTTTTCCGGTGACATATTTATCAATATCTTGAATTTTATTATTATTATTATTATTTTTGCGCCAGAGTAGTGAAAATTGATTCATTCTGCATTAATTAATTTCTGCAGTCAGAGACACCAAAATTGAATTTCAAGGGTACATATTCCGAATCATACCGAGATACGCATCCAAACGCACCACTAATTGTTCCGTGGGTATCTGGGGTCGTTAGCGTGTGAAAAGTTTTGACGAACCGATTAAGTTGCTATCTTATTTTTGTCGTTTGTGAAAAATTTGGCTTCAGCTCTTAGTTTCGTTGTTGTATAACACGAAAAGTCGAGAACTCATGTTGATAGTAAGTTAAGATAAAAAGTTACATCTTTTGTATATTTGAACATTCAATATTTGCCTTTGGGCAATTCAATACTTGTGACACTGAAAATTGCAAATTGTAAAAATTTCATGGCTCGTGTGATTCGTCACTACTAGTCTATGTCTGATTGCTGACTACCGCTTTACATCAAAGTTGTTGTTGTCGAAACGTTGGGCGTTGACTGGTCAAGATTTTCCAAGGTGGTTCCGGCGCCGTTTTTAGGGCACGTTTGGGTGCAACGTTTCCAGGTAAGTAGGTTCTATGCTTTGGTCGGGCTGACCGGAATTGCCGAAGTTGTAGAGCATGTGGCGGAATGTATTGCATTTTGCACGCCCAAATGTATGAGCACCTAAGATTACTATATATATACTATTAGGCCCTATTTGTTTGGGAATATATGATTCAATTAATATACCAATTTATATATTTTGATTTCCAAAACAAACAGAAAAAAAAACGATTTTGATTAAAAAAATGCAGAAAATCAACGACTAGGTAATGGGCTTTTGATGGCGGCTACTGCAGCGGGTGATTAAAAAGTGAAAAAAACAATTTTATCCTTCAAAAATATTTTATTATTGTAAACTAAGTGGTTTTATAGACAATTCATATATAATAATCGAATTTAACAAATTTAATAGAAGATCTAATCTGATAAACCGAATATACTACTAAATGAATAATTAATTAGTCAGTAGAGAGTTAATCCAATCTCATCTAATCTGATAAATCCAATATAAGTAACCGTACAAGCGCGTAGTGTATAAAATATTAGACTGGAAAGCGAAAAAGTATTTTTTAATAGATCAAAGTATACATAAAATATGCAAAGGGTAGAATTGGAAACCAATATTTGGTGGAACCCAAATAGCTTCATCCTATCCTTTTAATTAAAAAACAAATATATAAAAATTAAAAAAATTCCAATCAAAATATTGTTATATCCTCACATTTCTTATGTATTTTTATATCTAGTTACACATAATTTTGTTTTATCTTATAAATCCAATTCTTTTTTGACACAAAAATAAATCAAGAACCTTCTCAATCTTGAAGCGCAGCCATATAATAATTTTTTTTCTCTTCCCCAAAGGTTCGATTCTTAACATCATATTCAGTTTAAATCATCTCTCTTGCAGCTGATATATGAGTGGCTCACTATATATTTTTCCTTTAATTTTTATTTTTTTTCATCTTTATTAATTACTGTGAATTTATCAAACTGTGTCGTTTATGTGAATCAGGCATGTTGGGGAAATATATTATATATGTGGTTGAGCTATTTCTGATTATTGTATATTACATATTATTTATTTATAAATGAAATTAATTTCTTGATTAGCTGTGGATATATAGATTTGCTGCTTTTAGATTTAATCACAGTTAATTATCTATTTTTATTGCAATGATATGTAGATGTTAAATGAACTGATAATGCAGTATTGGCAGCCTAAACGAGAGTTCTCGATTATCTACGAAAACTTGTCGTACGAATGAATGAGTGCTGTAGAAAAGAAGCATCCGTGGAATGTGTTCGACGGTGTGAAGATCATGGCCGTTGATCCACCGGAGGCGTTGATGGCGGAGATTAATTCCGCCATTGCTTCTCTCGAGTACGCTCGTGCTCCCGTTTTTTCCAACAAATCGTTAGCGTATTCGGAATTCGATGCTCGAATGGCGGATGAAGCGTACAAGGCAGGAATGGCTTCCATGGCTGCAGGTAACGTCGACGAAGCCGTAGTATCGTTAAACGTTGCTCTGTCGAAATGCCCGCCTCACAAGACTTTTGCCGTTGCGAAGCTTCAATCTCTTATTTCTGTTACATCACAACAGCTTCAGAAATCTTCTAATAATTGATTCGTTTTTCGTTTTTTGTTTTTTTAAATAAAAATGCAGTTCTTGATACGGTTTCGTGTCGTACTTAGCTGCCCTTTTGGCAATCTTGAAATTTCTCGATATGTTTTTCGTATGTTCGATCGGTCCGATAACGAGGGAGGGTGGAGGTTATATTTCATCTTTGGCTAAAGTCTACGTCTTATAAGTTCCTACATCTCGTATATGATGGTTTCGGATCTTATAATTTTAGAAATAAAGTTATCGTAGTGTTTGAACGGTATTGGTTTTATTAGTTAGCTGTCATTTGAAGCACATTTTCGATCATAATAACGATAATTCGAGTTTTGATCGACGGAATTGTGCAAAATGAGCGAGAAAAAACTAGGAATTTCCAATCATATGGGGTAAATTACAGCCATCCCTGAGGTAAGATCAAATTACGAAGAAAAAAAATACCCTCGTATTTGGGTTATTACACCCCCCTAAATGAGGAATTTTCTTACACGTTCACCCTTGTGGTGTCAAATTTAGTGGAATTTTCTAGATTATGTGGAATATTCTCCAGTTTGTACCCGTTTTATCCCATTCTAGCTCCACATTTTGAAATAAGATGATCGTAAAATATGTCTCTTGCCTTGTAAATATCAGATTATGGTACATTCAAAAACTGCGCACAAAACGAGTACAAACTAGAGAACATTCCACGGCCGGAATCTAGAAGACTATGTCGAATTTGACACCATAAGGGTGGACGTGTAAGAACATTCATAGTTGAGGAGTGACTGTAATTACCCAAACATAAGTGGTATTTTTGTAATTTGACCTTACCTCAGGCGGGTGGCCGTAATTTACACTTGTATACAATATATTATAGATATATGTTAGAACTTTTGTATCTTGCTTTTATCTTTGGCTTCACCCCAAAGATTGTTGTGTACTAATAGTAGTACCATACACACCTCTCTTTTCCACCTACAAACATGATGAATATGTTTTATCAAGAAAAGCCACCAAATCCCATCAAGAGATTCAAATTCCTCAAGGATTTATTCACCAAATGCCATTCTTTTCGACCCGATTCAATCCCCGAAGAAGCGGAGCCGATCACCGATTTCGACCACCAAGAAGAGGTAAAAAAAACTCACTTCATCTCTTCGTTTTATCTTTGAAAATTCCATCATATTTGTTGTAACAATTTTTTTTTTTTTTTTGTATGACAGGTATTTATTTCAGCAATCGTAGGTAAATACATCGAATCAAAACACAAACGAAGAAAATCCCAAATCGGAATAGATAGCTTTAAATGGGCTCTATCTCCACAAGCAACCGAAAAAAGGAGTACATGTGGAGAAAACAGAGAGGAGTTTCTCTCTGCATGCAGTAGGCTCTCGCGATGCTCGAGCGCCACTAGCTTTGACGAATCTTTCTCTGTTAAAGCACGTTTTTCTCGATCTTCGAGCTTAAGTGGGACCCATGTTGATCGGGATTACTTCATCGGCAAGCAATCTTTTATTATTCGGGAGATGATTATTGAGTGTCAAGGGTGGCCGTTCGGCCTTTGTCGGAAGACTTTGTTGCAGCCTCCTCTGCCCAAGTGTCCGTCTAATTCTTGGTCGTGGAGAAGGAACGGCCGAAGGGTAAATTAGTAAATATACACGAATGAATTTTGTATTCCGATAACATATGTAGTTGAACTAATATCGAGTCATATTAAAGCTATGAAGTACAGAAACTTCAACTTCTCAACGTTTCCGCGTTTCGTGTCGGAAACTCGAGGACACCTGCCGGACACCTTACGGGCCATTTTGCGATTTCTAAAAACTAAAAAGTTAGAAACATGTTTGAATAGCAAATTTTCAAATATTTTTGTTGTTTCTCGAATTATTTACATGATTTAATGATCAGTTGCAAATTAATAGTTGATAGTAAAAATTATTTTTAATATATTTGTACACAATATATAAAAAGAATGTATATATAAATAAAAACTTATATATATTTATTATAGAATATTTATAAATACACCGGTATACTTTTAGTATTTACATGTTTCTCCCAAATTCCGGTATCATAAAAAAAATCAGTGTTGAGGTCAAAATTGAACCTTGGTTAGATTAGTCAACGCCTCATTGACCCAATACATGCATCAATTTTGTTATAAATACTCAAAAGGTGTGGAGGAAAAACATCAAAACTCATATCCATTGAGAAAAAAACTAATCCTCTGAAAATAACTCTCTTCCTCTACAATGGCTGCAACCAACAGTGAGCTAGACTATGAGTTTCCACCATTTATCAAAGTCTACAAAAACGGCAATGTCGAAAGATTAACCGGAACCGACACCACGCCACCTGGCACCGACCCTCAAACGGGCGTTTCCTCTAAGGACGTAAAAGACATAATCCCGGAAACTGAGGTTTATGTCCGAATCTACCTCCCCAAACTCCCGACCGCCAATCAGAAGCTCCCAATTCTTGTTTATTTCCATGGGGGCGCATTCTTCGTGTACACCCCTTCTTCTAATCTCTACCACAATTACATGAATGCCCTCGTAGCCGAATCCCAAGTCATCGCAGTTTCCGTGCACTACAGGAGGGCTCCGGAGCACCCTCTCCCCATTGGTTATGAGGACTCATGGGCCGCGGTCCAGTGGGTGTCGGCCCACAGTAACGGCGACGGGCCCGAGCCGCTCCTCAACCGTCATGCGGACTTCCAGCGAGTGTTCCTCTCCGGCGACAGCGCGGGCGGCAATATAGCGCACAACTTGGCCATGGCGGTGGGGAATCCCGACGCAGGGGTAAAATTGGAAATTCTTGGGATCGCGTTGGTGGATCCGTATTTCTGGGGGCCGGATCCGATCGGGTCGGAGGCGCTTGACCCGGACAGGAAGGCGTACGTGGACCGGCTGTGGCCGCTGGTTTGTCCGTCGTGCCCGGTAGACGACCCGTGGATCGACCCGGTTGGGCCGGGTTTAGCGGGTCTCGGGTGCTGGAGAGTGCTGGTTTGTGTGGCTGAGAAGGATATTTTGAAGGATAGAGGGAGGCTTTATTTCGATGCGTTGAGTCGGAGCGGGTGGTTGGGTACGGTTGAGATCCATGAAGTCGAAAGCGAGGGGCATTGCTTTCATTTGCACGACTTGAATGGCGAGAGAGCTAAGGAGAGGATGACAAGAATGGCTGCTTTCTTCAATAGGGATATGCCGCCTGCATATGCTTCAACACTAGCGAATAGTATCGAACCGTAATAATTTATGATTCATGTAATAGAATTTTGCTTCAGACGACAATTATTTCTATCGAATTTGCAATTTTTGTATGTCCGTAAAATGATGAGTTTCATGAAATGGGAAATGTTGCCAGTACAAATGAGTAGATGTTAATACAACCAAATTAAAGATTTGTGCTATCTCTTTCTCTCTCTCTAGAAAACAACTGTGTCGAGCATTGTGCCTAATGTCTGGACGATGTTTGAAGACATCAAGTTCGAGACGTGCTCCTCGAGATGCTTCTTTGCGTCTTGCTTTCCCACGTTCGCGATTGCTAGTTTTTCCGGTGGCAATTCATCCTCATCTTGAACTGCTTTGTTGTATTTGACAGCTAGCTTTAGCATCTCCTGCGTGTTTTCAAGAAAGTATAACTGCAACATTAATACAAGAAAATCGAAAGAACAAAGTAGAGCTGGATATATATTACGCCGAATAACATCTTTTTATATACACAATCACTTCTTGACCAAAAGTAAACAAGGCCATGATTGATATTATAAGAAATATATAAAGTACGCAAAATTCCTGAAAAATAGCAGTTCTCCAAAATATATTCGCAATTTGACAAGTCGATGCCCGGAAAAGAAGCATTATAAGTAAATTTGCGAGCCATATACCACAAGTTTATCAAGTCAATTGGCTTCAATTGACGTTTTAGTTTACTATTATTTTTTTTTGACATTCTCAGACATTCTAAGACAATCACAGTAATCCATGTATTCATTGCCACAAGCTGTAAGAAAAAACCGAAGAGAGAGAATACAATGTACCTGGACAGTCTGCTCGTTTGTTTTGGAGTGCGCGTCAAACCGCTGCAGGGTCAAACCATCCGTCCATTTCTTCTTGTGAAGATTCAGAAGCATCTTCTCCTCGAGTTCGTTCTTTCGGTAATTTATGGCTATGGAGTAATAGTGTCGGTTCAACCCATGAATCAAAGCCTGCAACGAATGAGATCAACTCTGCAAAAATTAGAAACTGAAACGTAGATGATTTTGACCAAAAGTCAAAATACGGGCTTTTACCTGGATAGATGGTTTATTAAGGTGTCCGAGGTTGGACGTTGTTTGTCGTGGCTCTTGACCAAGCATCATAGTCTGTGGGTTAATCAGACGGAAGGCGTCGATTACGACTTTCCCTTTAACACTCTGAATTGGATCGACAACCACCGCTACTGCCCTCTGATTCAAAGCTTCAAAACTCTGCATGATTAAGACACACGATTTTATTCAAGAAATCGACAAAACTAGTCACGGTAAATAAGAAGTTCAATACTAATTATTGAATGAACTTGAGCGTGCCCACAGAATATTAAGTTTTTTTTTTTCGAAAAATAAACAATCGAGATTAAGATAAACAAAAACACCAACAAACATAATACGAGCATGTGCCTAATATAAATATTGCATCAGCGTAACTAAAAAAACGATATTTTGAAAAGCACAATGCGTAAATAATAGAAAAAGGTCGTAACCTGTTGTGTATTTATGTCTACACCAGAAAGCCAGCATCCAAAACCGGGATGCGAGTGATACCAACCAACCACCATCTCAGGTCTGTAACATATAAAACAGAAATGCTTAATTATTGATTAAGAGGTAAAAGCTTCAGACTCCAATCAAATCAAAGAGGACGAAATCACGACTTGAACCTCAAAACGAAAAATGAGCCAACCGTGTAAAGTTTCTCCAATAAAAAATGCATTATTACTTCAGTTCAATCATCCATTTTTTCGACTTTTAAAATTTCGAAGTCCTAAATTTCTGAAAAAATCCGTCTCCTTTAAATGCGAAGAACCTTCACGAAATCACATGAACGCTGCAATTTATGATGCTTGAGAAAGAAGAATATCGAATTTCAAACAACAATAAATCTGAAATTACAATGAAGCAAAAATTAAATTATTGAAAATTCATTCCAGATTGGTAGACGTACCTGCCAGTTTGCTTGAGCATGTCAAGCATGTTAGTCTGGAAAACATGATCGACAGCCTCAACGCTGACACCTGTCCCACTTTGCGGCATCGCAAAGACGTCCACCACACGCACCGTGTACTCGTCCACAAACTCACCCAGCATCAGCCCCATCACTTCCATCGGTACTCCTGCCCTACCTGTAACAATTGATGACAGTAAAACCTCGATAAATTAATACTCGATAAACTAATAACCTCGATTAAATAATAGTTTCTCTCGGTCCCAACTCATGTTAAATTATTAACTCGATAATTTAATAATTTGCTAAATTAATAGAATTTCCCGTCTCCACTATTAATTTATAGAGATTTAACAGTATTACACACCACCGCCGCATAAACCCTAATTTCTTGTGTAAAATGAAGAGAAGGCGCAATCGGTAAATTAACAAATGAGAAACCCTAGATTTACCGTGTTTGAGCATTTTGAGGAGGGCGAGAGATGAAATGTAGACTTGCTCCGATGAGTCGAGGGTTGGGGAATCCGGCGGTGGGTGGCCGAGGGCGCCGCCGGCGCCAGCAAACATCCGGTGTAGTCTTTCCATGCCCGCCATTTTCTTTTTCGTTCTGTCTTTTCTCCGGTGGTATTTTCTTTGAATCAAAAATTTATGCTTTGAGCTAAAATTAGAGTTTCGAATTTTCGAAGTTCGATTTCTTTGGAAAGAAGACAGGACTTTGCAATGACACCCTTTTATTTTCTCTAATTTCGATTTGTGGCGGTGAAAACTTTTTTTTCTTTTTTCTTCTTTTTTTTTTTTTTAAGATTTCGCACCCCAGAGGCTAATTTTGTCATTTCAATTTTCTGATAAAAATATTTTTGATAATTTGGGTCGTATATTGTTGATATTGAAATCAAATTTTTTTTCATTCCGAATTCTGAGTTTTGGATTTTGATCTGCGGTTTTTTTCTCAAATCTGTTTTGAAATACATTATCAAATTCGTTTCAATATCAAAACTAAGTATATTTTAAATCAAACTAGTACTTTACGTATGGAGATCAAACTAAAGATCAAAATTTATTAACCTAATAAGTCAACGAACTAAAAAATATCGAGGTTTTAAATTTAAAACAATCGAACAAAAAATCATCACACACAATTATAAACTGACAATGTTGGAATTATATATATATTATTCCCATATATATATATATATATATATATATATAATTCCAACATTGTCAGTTTTGTTGTAAATAATATGGAATGTGTGGTTTCCTAACTTAACCACTTTGAGGGTCTTTTCAACCTCCCACTAGTGTAAACTTCCCACACCTTAGTCCCATGATGTGTGTAGGAAATAACTTCCATGGAACTTCCATTTGTAACTCCTCCTTGTAACTTCCGGTGGCTTACACCTATATCAATGAGAAAAACTCCCTTCCCATTGATACCCACAATTATCTCTCTACGGATTGTTGTCATTTGCATTCTCTCTTTCTCTCTTTGTCTTGTTATTTACATTCTTATGTATTTCAACAAACACAAACCAAAGCACTAGATAAATAGGTCATTTTACAACACGTTATCAGCACGAAATGCTCGTTGTGATCGTGGAAAGACAATCGTTCGTGGGACTAGGATACTTGAAGAATTTGTGATTCAGGTGCTCGTGAAAAATGAACTATTTTTGGCACGTGGATGCTTGAAGAACTTGTGATTCGAGTTCGTTCGTGAAATGGTAATCTTGTTCGATGAATACAATATATTCTTCAACATTTGGGTTTAAGCGTTTCAAGTAAGCCGTAATCCCTTGCAATTTTGATTTCGTAAGAGATGCACTAGATCTATTTAATGGCATGAAATGCATGAAGTACATATTTATCTTCAAGTCATTACTTCATTTATACTGTGGATAATTTCAAAATATGATGTGATTCGTAATTATTGGAAGCATGCTTAATTATGTTATAGTATGGTATAAATATCACAATGATTGTTTTTGGTATGTGGTGTAGCAAATTATTTTATCATTTGCATTCATTCCGGATTCAATGAATAGCGACGATAAATGTGTGATTGTATATTGTCAAAGGATTATAATACCTTGCTGGTTTATTTCATGTTTCGAGGATTTGATATGAAATTGTATTATGAATGTTTTATTATAGTATTTAGAATACAGTGCACTAAGAAGCTTATGAATAAATATGCACTGTAGAATGAGGGGTGAATATATTTGATGATGCATGTGAAATTGTTTATGTTTCTTACTGAATGTGATTGTAGCCATGTTAATAGAATTTTTTTTTTCTCGGTTGAATTTGTATTGCATGAATTGTTAGAAAATTTTGCTACAATAACTTGGTCATTTCATTTTAAGATGATCTAATGCACTGCTGATACTTGATAGCATTTTGGATCCATTTAGTTAATTCATGATTACCTACCGGAATAATTTCAGAATTAGTTCGTGGAATTTATATGAGATTGTACATGTTATATATTGTTTATATTATTTAGCATGTTATATTTTATATATTTGACAATTTACAAAGTCTTAATTGCATGAAGATTTTGGTCCATCTCTAATGGAGAATTCATTCAATTGATCCATATCTGCCATATGTAATTTTGTGATATGAAAATGGTAAACAATATTTCGTTCGTCGTTATGGTTTAATTTATCGTATGTAATCCATGAATGTGTATGAACATGTGGTGTATGAATTATTAGACCGGAAGTTCTAATATGTGCAAAATATTCATGAAATTGTTTATGGAGGTTACATTCCCATAAAACAATAATACTCCTTATCTATCTGATTTGAGATGAAACACATGAGCAAACTCGAGTTTACCCAACTTAATGTATTTGGTGAAAGTTTTGTCGGTTGGATAATGGATGTTAAGATCCATACGCTTAGTGAGCAAGTGAGAATGATTGTTTTCGAGAATAATTTATTAGGCAAGCCCAGAAGGCTGAGACTATGTTCTGATTACGAGATAATTAGATGAAATCCTTCGTCTGGAGTATTCATCAAACGATGGGTTCCCATAAAGAATGGTATAACCTGACTAGTCGTTTTGATTACCAAAAGACAATATACTTGCCGGAAGCAAGGAACAAGTGAATTCATAAACGATTTGTATATGAATTTTAAAATCCAAATAGAGCTCAAAATCAGAACATAGATATATGTTTTATATATGGTGGATCTAAGAATTGGTCGCGCACCTGAAGTGCGAGGAACGTTGGGGCTGGAGATGCAAATAATAATGCACCAGCCTAGACTGAGTTAGTATAGGTAAAAAATTTCAATATATAGTCCATCGCTCAGCTTCCATACTTGGGCACATCTGACCAAATAACCCATGTTGGGATATGATTGAACTTTTGATTTCATGCATTATGATTATTTTATTACTCGGGTTTATTAGTTTATTGAATTTCAATCATCCTACTTCATATGCTCATGTTAGGAACCATATTCATATTTTGATTATGTCTAGTTTATGCTCTAGACCAGATATTTATGCTCTAAGTTAATTATTATGTTATTCAGTGGTGTTTGCTTGATGAATTTATTTAGTACCTGAAGTACTGAATATATATGATTAGATTTATATAACTCTATAGACATGACATGTGGGGATAAATCTCTGGCAGATAGTGCGACAACACATACTATCCTGAGAGATATGTCGTACTTAATTAATTTCATGTCTATTTGTAGCAAAACCTCTTTGATAACTAAATGAGGCACATGTAGTTTTGATAGATGGTTATGATAATGTCCAAATTATATATCTCATGGCACATTTTTGCCCATTAAAGTAGCTCATTTTTTCTCCACGTTCCAGTAGAACGTTGTTAAACTTTAAAGATATTTGAGCTAATGGTTATTTTGTTGAAACCATTGAACACAAGAAATTGATATGTGCATCATCTCTAACGTGTACGGCCAGAATCGTACATTGGGAAAATTAGAGGAATTTTCGACACGGTTATATAGAACAACAATTTGTATGCCAGAAGCATAAGTTGTCGATTGCTCGAAATTAAGTAATTCGATTATCGATTATATGTCAGCATACGCACATAAATGTAATGATTCAATTCATTTCTTGGAGGTAATCCAAGGAGATATATGTGGACTATGTATCACCATCTTCAACTAAAATTTAGAACCTTAGACAGACGATCTCTCACCCGCTCAAATTGCGGACTATCACTTTGATGAGACTGTTTTCCCGCCGTTAGGGGGAGGAAAGAACGTCCACACTACCGTTCCTGAAGAACGGCGTGAAATCGAGTGGGACGACCCTATAGTGTCTCATCAAGATCCCATACATTAGAGAATTGATACATAGATTAATAGATCATCCATACTAACGTTCCTGAAGAACGACGTGAAGTCGTGTGGGATGACAATATAGATTTGCAAGTAATGTGCATCGTAACGTTCCCGAAGAACGGCGTCAAGTCGTATGCGACAACTTAGAAATCTGCAATGAACGTCTATACTAATGTTCCTACATAAAAATATGAAGTCGTGTAGAACGAATAATGCTAGACTTATTCTCCGATTTGAAAAAGTGACGAGATCTCAAGTAAGCCAGCAATGGCAGATGTCCTAGAAGGATAAAATATGGGTAGGCCATCAATCCCTGCTAACCAATCTTGCCTCCCTGCCTAGAAGAGGGGGAGAGCAATGGGATCAAAGGATTCTCATCTCCAGAAGAGAATAATGCCCAACTGAGAATCCGGTTAGCACAAGTACCAATGGGATCCCACCTGATCCATCTCTTAAAATAATTCTAGAATATGGATTCGTCTAGGAGACGAAGTCGGGGGACGCCTCGACATCAATATCCATTCCCGAGAATAGGAAAATCTCAGTTAGTTATTCATGCAAATGAGATGTTGTATCAGGCTGAAATGATCATCGATGACAAATTTCCTTACACAGTAGCTACTGAACTTTTTATTGGGTGATGATATATAACCTTGATCAAATAAGTGTAAACAAAGGGATGGTCCGCCGAAATGAGAAAATAAACAATACGAGCTGAATTTGATTCCTCGATAAAATGAAGAGTGTAGAGACCAGTAGTTCCTACAACTCCTTGAATTTCACCCATGGGATATAAGTGAGTACTCACAAAGAAAAGAAACGAGATTGGGAGCCAAAAAGCTCATCTCATAGCTCAAGGAATGAAATGAGATTGGGAACCAGAAGATTCATCTCATAGCTCGAACGAGATTGAGATCTAGGAGCCTCATCTTATAGCTCAAAGAATGAAATGAGATTGGGAACCAGAAGATTCATCTCATAACTCAAATGAGATTGGGAACCACAAGATTTATCTCATAGCTTAACGAAATTGGGAGCCAGGAGACTCATCTCATAGCTCAATCAATGAAATGAGATTGGGAACCAGAAGATTCATCTCATAGCTTAAACGAGATTGGGAGCCAGGAGACTCATCTCATAGCTCAATCAATGAAATGAGATTGGGAACCAGAAGATTAATCTCATAGCTCAAATGAGATTGAGAACCAGAAGATTCATTTCATACCTCAAATGAGATTGGGAACCAGAAGATTCATCTCATAGCTTAAACGAGATTGGGAGCCAGAAGACTCATCTCATAGCTCGAACGAGATTTGGAGCCAGAAGACTAATCTCACAGTACAATGATTTATGAGCAAATGAGATTGGGAGCTCGAAGACTCATCCCATCATTCAAGGATTTCCTAAGCATCTTGAGATTGATTTTAAAGAGGTATACTCTTTCATGGTGAATGTTATTAAATACGTGGTCACAAAGTATCTAATGAGAATCTAGATACAAGTATTTATATGAAAGTTCTAGAAGGACTTCGATTTCCCGAAGCAATTAGTTCCAGATCACGGAACATAAACTCAGTTGGGCTAGACGTTCACTTTAATTATGACTAGAAATATTCCAGAAGAATATAGGACAATTGCCTAAGTGAACAATTGCTCGGAAGAGAATATGTGAACAATAACTGGTTTTGATTGTTCCTATTACTACAATTTATATAAAGGACATAAACTTGATTTAGACTAGAAGTCAAGTAAGAAAAACTCAATTGTTGAAAATTTGAGTTCAAGATCAAAGATCTAAATGAGACTAATTTGTTGTCTCTACCAACTTAAAATTTATCATGTCAATTATATTTATGTCCATCAATCGAATTACATCGAGAAGATGTTATGGATAAAGAGAAATTATCGAGTAACACCTATGGGAGTTTGACAGTGATATAGGTCCAATAATTCATTCCGTCCCATGGAGGAGGACGAGGAAGTGTTAGCACCAGAAGTGCCATATGTAAATGCAATATATGCATTATTATGCTTAACTCCATGTACTCGATATGATTTAGCGTTTTCGGTACTTTATTAGATAGACTTATCTCACCTTACCGACACGCCCTATACATCAATGAATGATGCAAAACTTGTGATTTATATTGGCATTGACTAGAAGTCATATCCACACAAAGATCATTCCCAATCTATGGTTTAGTATTGGGAAAACAGCTATGTCTTGGGTTCTATGAAATGTACCTTAGTTGTCACTAGGTCAAATCATGCATGATGTTTGCTTCACGAGATAGTGAGTGAATGCACATGGCCTGAAGCCATGATTAGGCATGTTCGAGATTTTTGTGAATTGGCTACCACAAAAGATCCTAAGAGATTGTATTTAACTACATTGAGCAAATAAAAACGAGCTTCATTAAATGTGACAACTCCAAGAACATAGTTATGAGGTTTTCTTCAATCAACAACAATAAAAGCTCAAACAATAATGATCCAGCAGATCATGATTTAAGATAACTACGCTAACTTATTTACTAAGTCTTCGCCTAAAAGTACTTTGAAAAACCATGTTAAGGCTATGGACTTGCGTAGATTATACGAACTCGCTCCCTTGGAGACATCAGGGGGAGTTAACTTGAGGGGGAGTACCGTGTAGGTACTTAGTATCCAGAAGATACACGGGTGCTCTGTTGTACTCTTTTTCCTTCGTGCGAGATTTATTTTTCCCACAGGGTTTTCGTTACTCGACAAGGTTTTAACGAGGCAACATATGTTGATTGAAAAGATTGTGCGTTGTACTCTTTTTCCTAACCGAGGTTGTTTTTTCCCAATGGGTTTTATGACTCGGAAGGTTTTAACGAGGCAACACAAAAAGCACAATAGTGGTTCGATAGGAAACCAAGGGGGAGTGTTGTAAATAATATGGAATGTGTGGTTTCCTAACTTAACCACTTTGAGGGTCTTTTCAACCTCCCACTAGTGTAAACTTCCCACACCTTAGTCCCATGATGTGTGTAGGAAATAACTTCCATGGAACTTCCATTTGTAACTCCTCCTTGTAACTTCCGGTGGCTTACACCTATATCAATGAGAAAAACTCCCTCCCCATTGATACCCACAATTATCTCTCTACGGATTGTTGTCATTTGCATTCTCTATTTCTCTCTTTGTCTTCTTATTTACATTCTTATGTATTTCAACAAACACAAACCAAAACACTAGATAAATAGGTCATTTTACAACAAGTTTATAATTGTGTGTGATGATTTTTTTTATTGTTGGTGGTTAATTTGGTGTGTATGTTACTAGGGACTACATCTACTTGTTTTGCAACTGGATGTACATTTATAATTGTAGTTTGCATTGCGATTCTCTATTATAATTAAAGTTGTTATTGGTTATTTGCAGTTCATGTGTTGGTATTAATTGAAGTTCTTATTAAAGGTTTGCAATTTGTATTTTACAAATCTTATTTGAACTTGCATATGTTCTTTGTTGCTTGCAATCACAATTCTAGTTTTTTGCTATTTTTCTTAAATTTGCAATTAGTAAATTGTGGTTAAAGTTTGCAATTTATTTTTTGTAGGTTCAAGATTGTACATTTTATTCTATCATGGGAGTGTTTCAACTCATACATGCCTGGGTAAAAAAGAAAGAAGACCATTTTCGGTTTATGCCGCTGACATGAAGAAGTTCCTCGATAGTGCGAGTGGGCAAAAATTATTGTTTAATGATTTACATTCATTTTACTCTTTGAAAGAAGTTTAGTTTATTGTTGCAGTAAATATAATTTATTGTGAAAATATTACACTTTTTAGATTGTTGTTGCACATCTTTTTTTCTATTTCAATTTGCATTTTTTTTATTGCAAACATATTTTGTCGTTATAAATAACTTTGGTAGTTTATTGAAACAACATCAATTAGAAAATGCAAATAAAAATAATAATTCAACTATACATAAATACAAAGAAGGAGACATGGGGAAAGAGAGATATGATATGTGAGATGAGAGTGAAACATGTGTGTGTGTGTGTGAGAGAGAAAGAGAGACACACATGAGAGTGAGAGTAAGAGATGTGGAAAATGAAAGATGAGAGAGAAATAATAGATATAAATGATACGTGGGATTTGTTCCCTTATTTAAATAAATAACTATTTTCATATAAATATTAATTGAGGGTATTTATGGGTATATACTAATAATTTTATTTTATTTAAATTAATTTTATTGACTAAATGACCTATACTTATATTCATCTAATGTAATGGATTTCTACCTTTTATATATATATATATATATATATATATATATATATATATATATATATATATATATATATATATATATATATATATATATATATATATATATAAGAAAGAATCGATATGATAATTTAAGAAATCTTAATAACATATTTGTAAAAATAAATTTTTTATGTGTAAATATTTTTTTATCTTCTATTTTGTAGCAATTTTTTTTAGTTATTTTAACACCAAACCTCGGCTAGCACAATCATAATCCACTACATTTATATTTTTTTAATTATTATTATTTTCCAGCCTATTTTTCTAATAAAAATATGCTTCATTTATTTAATGATTGACAATTAAGTTTTTATAATTTTTTTAATGAGTTTGTATTATTAGATCCGTATAAATGTTGTTACATGTAAAACGAGGATACATAATCAAAGTTATACAAGTGAGGAAATTGAGTCCACAATCTTTCACTAATTTAAAAAGAAAAAAAAACCATCTTCCATAACTAACCACTTAATTACCAATTTTACATATAAAAGAAAGAAACGTTCAACAACCCTAAAAAACTCTAATGATATTTCTTTAATTATTTATTTTTAATATTTTTTTTCTAATAATTTTCAACAATTATCAATCTTCTATTTTTCATCAATATATCTCAAATCTTAAGAGATAAGGATATAAATTTGATTTGTTAAATCTAAATCTATATATTTGGATTATAAATCTTAATATGTAAGATTTAAAAAAACTAATGTTATATAAAATATGAATAATACTACATTATTAAATTTTACTATGTTTGTGTACTATATTTTCTTATTATGTATTGTATTGATTTTTTTTTACTTTTGAAATAATATCCCGTGCATCGCACGGAGAAAAAAATGCTAGTTTATTAAAAAATAAAATTAATCGATTACATTAATTTTAATTGCATGAATAATTATTCATTTTGAGACAATTATGCAATTTTACATTAATTATTTTATTTGTTTCCTTTATTACATTCATGAACCCACCTATAAATATATCATTCAATACATTTACATTCTTCACTGTCCCACATAACTTTTGTTTCTTTTTTTTTTTTCCAATTTAATCTAATTCGAATTATCTAAGTTAATAAATTATTGTCTTACCGTTTCGTAATCGTTTGTGTTAATCATGTTGATTACTTATTGATTAATTATTTTATTTGTTCTTTTTAGTGTTTTGGAGATATGGACAGGATGTTGGAAAAAGACTTGCATTGTCATCACATGCATGCAACGATTGGAATAGCTTAGCCATTTTTATAGTATATATTTAATTAATTGATTTATGTGTAATTTGATTTTTTTATTCAATTATATTTGCAACCTTTGAGTAATTTTTTGTTGAAACTTCTGGATTAACCGGATTGTCTACCATCAAACTTCGCTATGAATATGAAGTATATCAAACAATATTGTTTGTAGTGGAATGATGTAATGGAGGTTTGGTTAGCTTCTTTTAAGGGCTAAATACACTTTGCAGCTCTGAAGTATAGCTCATGTAACACCTACCCCTTAAAGTATCGTTTGTAACACTTGCCCCCTAACATCAATTATTTTATATTTTAAAATGTAAAAATAATAAACATAACAATCTAATTATTAACAGATCATAAAAAAATGAAAAGAAATTAAATTAAATTATTGGAAAAAAAATTAAAAAGTAATAATGAATTAAAATAAATTTAAATACTTATTGATTTCTTAAAGTTTATCGATATGAATATATTCGATTAATTGGTTCAACAATAATTAGATGTTGCTTATTGAATAAGTACTCAACGCAAGATAATATCTTTAAATTTTTAAATATTTTATTTTTCAACATATATTTTTAATTGTATAATTTAATTTTTTTTTAGTTATTCCGTTCAATAAAATATTTTTTTAAGGTATTAGAATTTAAAATACAAATTAAATTGTGTTTGAGGGGGTAAGTGTTACAAATAAAAATTTTAGGGGGTAAGTGTTACAGAAGGTATACTTTAGGGGTGCAAACTGTATCTAACCCTTCTTTCAAATATTATGATATGTGTTTAAAATGATTTGTTAAACATTTATTATTAATAAATCGATATAATGTACACCATGTGTAATTCACTATGGCCTCGTTTAGTTGCCAAGATCAGATACTTCTTATAAAATAAGGCCTATTATTTTATAAGATGTTTGTTATCAAATTTTTAATTTTTTATCTTCCCATTTTTTAATAATGTTTGATGTTTGGTTTCCTTAATATCAACTCAATTACATGAAAATGACCGAATTACCCTTTCTTATTCTATATAGTTTTTATCCTTTTAATATTTATATTTTGTCATTTTTTATTTTTTCAAAAAAAATATTTTATTGTTAATTTTTTTGAATTTTTTGTCTTCCTCAGTTTTTTCGATTTTTTTTATTTTTCGAAAAAAATCGAATTACTTTTTTCGGAAAGAAAAGTTATTTTTCAATTTTTTTTCCCATTTGTTTTCAAAAAAAATTATTTTTCGAAAAATATATTTTTATTATTTTTCGATTCTTTCCGAATTGTTTTTTCTTTAGTTTTTCCGACTTCATTTTATTTTTTGAAAAACATATTTCTTTTATATTTTTCGGAAGAAAAAATTATATTTCAAATTTTTTTCTGATTTAATTTTTTATTTTTTCGATTTTTTTTTTCAAAAAAATAATTTCGAACTTTATTTTTCGAAAAAAAATAATATTTTTTTTTTCAAATTTCTTCTCCAGAAAACTTTTGTTTTCGAAAAAAAATATTTTTCCTAATTATTTCGATTTTTCTTTTTTTTTTTACCGATTTTTTTTATTTATTGTTTCAAAAAACATTTAGTTTATATTTATTATTTAAAAAAAAAAGTAATTGAATATGTCATTGTGATTGTGATAAATAGATGAAAGCTAGAAAGGACAATTTTGTCATTAACGTATCAAATCATAACACAATAATTTTATTGGACTTCGGAAGGTCCATTTAGTTATTTGAGCAACTCCAATCATTGTTATCAAATGGGGTTATCAAATACTCATTTGATAATCAGGATTATACTTTGATATCTCTATACAACTAGTGAACTCCGGCCACAAGTATCAAAAAACAATTATCAAACCAATTTATGATTATTTATATATTATTTATTTTTAATCCATTTTAAATAACCGTACAAACTGATTTTTCTGGTAAACTATCCTCAAAATCAATATTAATCAAGTTTTTACCTTTTCAAAACCGAAAAAAAAAATTATATGTACATAGTGATTCTTTATTTTCGTTGAACTTTGTTGAAGCTCTAGAGATAAAAAAAAAAAAAAAAAAAAAAAAAAAAAAATTCTGTTGAGATTTTTTTGAGATTTTTTTTTCAGTGGAAATTTGTTGAAGACGTAGAGAATTTAATTTTATTCTGTTGAGATTTTTTACGTAAAGAAAAGAAAACTCAATTCTGTTGAGGTTTTCTTTTTCCACGTGCTCCTAATTTTATAGGAGAATATTTGATAATTATTTAATTAGGATGTATTTTTACTTCCCGATGGATGAGTTATCAAAATAGAACTCTATTTTAATAAGCCCATTGGAGAAGAGAGTTTTTAAAACTGGGGATTCAAATGGAGGTTAAGGGATTTGATAACCCATTTAATAACCCCGTTGGAGTTGCTCTTAGCAATAATTTTTCTCGTCATGAAAGGTTTTTTCTCTCCCTATGAGAGGCGGAGTGTGTGTCTTTCGTTTCTCTTGTCTTTCTCGATCACTGCTTGATTGACTTTAAATCCTGCATCTCTGATTACTCGTTGATCTCATCGTTTTATTTGCTTATTTCTCTTATAGTCGTTTATTAGTCTTTATTTCTAGGGTTTAATTTTTATATTTTATTACCTGTGGCGGCTAGGGTCTCTAACGTATTACACACGGTTCCGGTTCACTTTTTTTGGAACCGGAACCGGCCCGTACTACACACGGTCCGGCGGGCTAGCCCGGCCCGCCGGTTCACTCCGGTTCCAGGCCGGTCCGGAAATTTATATTTATATATATAATTATATTTTTTGAAAATACTTGATGGATAACTAAGAAATATTTTCGTTGACTTCATTAAAAATTTCGGATTCAATTTGAACTTTGAGGAAACCAATTTTTAATTTATCAAAGTATTTTCCATTACTTTAAATATAACCCACAACTCAAAGTTACGATTTTCATAAAGAGTGCTATCTAAACATCATCGGGTTTAGAAAACACTTGTAAGACAGCGGAAGGAAAAGAAATTTGATTTTAATACCCCCATTTAATAGACTAGATTCCTAAATCAGGGTAAAATGAAAATCTCTATTTTTACACAAGACCTTTTTTTATAGGAGAAAGTGAAAACATGATCTTTTTACGAAATCCGGGTAAGACGTGCAAGGCATCAAGGTCGTGATTCCTCGAACTCCGCTCCGATGCGCACTCTGATTACTTCGAGAACCTGAAAAGGGAATTTGCATAAAGGGTGAGCCCAACCGGCTCAGTAAGAACTTTGGCCTGACGATACTCACTCCTCTCTCAATGTGTCACTCACGTCCTATAAGAGACCCTAAAGTCCTCGTCTCTATGTTCTTTCGTATAGGGATAGACCTAAAGCTTCTACTTTGTCCTCAATATTCAATTTATTTATCTAGACCAAGACATTCGATCATATATGTGAAAGCACATAACATCACATACGAATACAATACTTTTATTCTTCAAAACTAAGAACCATAAAGCATGAATATTATCATAACACATAGTCGAACATATAGCTGTACATATAAACATATAATACTGTAAAAGTTCCCATAGTACATATGGGGACACAGTCCCCTATCGTATTAGGGACACAGTCCCCTATCGTATTATACGTATTATACAGTCTTGGACACAGTCCCCTATCGAATTAGGGACACAGTCCCCTCAATCTTGGTATATTGGGGACACAGTCCCCTATCGTATTATACGGATACAAAATCGTTGTATTACTTGCGGACATAGTACATATGGACTAAAAGTTCCCATAGTATTAGTTTAATACTTTAAGCACATAAATGCAGAGCAATGGGATCCTTATCAGGACCCTAACGTAACAAAAGCACATTATTACACATAAGTCACAAAAGCACACTATTTCCACATAATTCACTTTATTATGCAAAATGACCAAAATGCAATGCATGGAAAAAATATTTTTCAGTTTATCGGATCCGCGGAAAATTAATTTATGTACTCAAGCAATAAACTATATAGCGTTTCGAGCCCGTTTCTATAGTGGAACAAACCACTCCTTTTGAACTTTAGTTGGATACCGGCCCACCGTATCCGTTGTTTATTCAGCCAAGTATTTCGTTAATTTTTCAAACTTTCAAAAGAATACATGATATACATGATAACTTGATAGTGTGCATCAATACATAAAAGCCGTGTAAAAGCCCATTTTCGTTTACCATAAAAATCGTGTAAAACACATTTTCGTTTATGATAAAAATCGTGTAAAAACCCATTTTCGATTACCAGATCTGCGTAAGATTAATTTCCATATTTGAACTTGTCTTATTGCATAGGATGTCTCGTGTCAAGGAGTGCTGATTTGAACTTGTCTTATTGCATAGGATGTTGTTTCTTCAAAAGGCTTGCCCCCATCCTCATGATCTTCTTGTTCTTCTTCGACATGTTCTTCATTGAACTGGTACGACTTTTGGAATGAATGTTCGTCGAATCCATTTGCAGCTATGCTCAACTCCATATCATGTGCTCGAGTGGCCAACTCTTCAAAACTTTTAGGTTGAATTCCTTGAAGGATATATCGGAGTCCCCATTGCATTCCTTGGATGCACAGTTCAATAGCTGATGTCTCGGACATTCGATCCTTGCAATTAAGATTCAAATTTCTCCAACGGTTGATGTAGTCGATGACAGGTTCCTTCATCCACTGGCGGGAATTAGTGAGCTCAATCATGCTGGCTGTTCTTCGATTGCTGTAAAATCGGTTGAGAAATTCTTCCTCTAAGTGCTTCCAACTATCGATCGAGTTTGCCCCTAAATCAATGTACCAATCAAACGCATTGTCTTTGAGCGATCGGACGAATTGCTTGACGAGCTAGGTGATCTCCATACGTGCCGGCATCATTGCAAGTCTCCACGAAGTGTGCCACAAGTTGTTTGGGGTTGCCTTTGCCGTCAAATTGTTGAAACTTTGGGGGTATATAGCCCATTGGCATCTTTAGATCATCGATCCTTTGCGTGTATGGCTTGACATAGGTTGATGGCGACTTCGAGCTTCCTTCCACCTTGTCTTTGATTGTTCTACTGATCAGCGTCATCACTTGATCTACATGAATCAGCCCTTCGGGAGAAACTTGAAGTTCTTGAGCTGGAGCCTTCTCGTTTTCAACTGGCTGTTGCTTTGTGGATGTCTCGACTTCGTCTTGAGCCTCTATCTGATTCTCCACAGCTTGACTAGCAACGGCTTTGTCCATCTTGTTGATCAACTTGGCAATTTGAGAATCTCGTTGTTGAACATGCTTTGCGAGTACCTCAATGGCCTTTGTTAAACTTGCAATTTGCTATTCCATGATTGTAGCGTTTGTTGTCATGACGGATGCCACCTCTGAGTAGACTGATGTTGAACGAGGCGTGGGCTGTGAAATCTCTCGTTTTGAACCTTCCATGTATGCGCTTGTATTGACAAGAGGTGGTAAGCCTTTCTGAATGGTTTGGGGCGTCGTGCTAGTCTCTGGGGATGCTTGCAACTTCTTAGCCATACTCCTTGTAACTAAACCCACACTTGATGAATCCGATGTAGCAGTCTTCATTGCGAACGTAGAGCAGTCACTACAACACTTCGAGGATCTTCGAGAGAGAGAAGTGATGAGAGGTAGAGATGTCCCACTGGGCGTGCCAATTTGTAAACCACAAATTTTTCGAGTCTGCAAAACATAAATACAAGACAAGAAAATAGGGAACAAATAATTTATTGATCAAAACGATGTGGATTACAATCTCCGTAATTCCCCTGATTCTTCTCTCCTATTCTAATTTTGATTCAAGGGCTTAAAAGCTTGTTCTTGAATCGAACGAATGATTTCCTATCAAGGCGGATATCTCGAATCTAAATATGTTATGAATTCGAGGAATCGAATATATGATTTCCTATCACGAACATCTCGAGTTCAAATATGTTATGAATTCGAGGCGGAGGCTCGAGACGTGAGCTTGAGAGTCCGATATGTGTCTGTGTGAGTCTGATTTTTAGATGCACCAAAGATCTTCTTTTATAGGCACAATCTAGGGTTAGGGTTTCTCGACTTGTAGAGTGGGCCAGACATTTTAAAGCCCAAATATATCATGAACTTTAATTTGAGACCTAAATTAATAACCGATTTATTTTGGTTATTAATTAGTAATTTATCTCAAAATTTCGATGTCTACACATACACCTATTTGGGACTTTGAAGTGATCTATAACCTAGAACAAGTACAAAGGTTGTTTTTTTTTTACTGACAAGAGAAGCTGCAACTACTCAAAGTGCATTAAATATACTATTTGCTTGTGTAAGTAAATACCACTGAACTAATTATGTGTGGCATGCTCGACCTATGTGTAGCGTGCTCGACCTAGGTCACTCTTTATTGCAAATACATAAGTAAATTTTGGAACGGATTTTATGAATTTCCCCGATTCTTATTCGAATATTGTTAACTTTAAAACAATATTTTGTCATTCCAAACCTCCATAGTTTTGATTCGCGAGCTTTTTTGATATTTTTTTAAAACAAAATTGGAATAAATATCAGATCATTCCGATCCGATTTTAATTTTCGAAAATATTTCTGAACATGTCGATTTCTTTTCCAAAAATTACAGTTATTGCCCATTTCATTTTAAAAGTGACTAACAAAATGGAAATCCCGATCCCGCCAATTTTGGAATAAGTTTCTTCATTCCAGTTTTCACTTATCATGAAAAACAAATTTGGAACGAAGTTAAAACTAGTTTTTCACTTATGAAAAAAATCAGAAATTTTACGAAAATAAATACTACCTATCTTTGATCCGAAATCAACAAATCCAAAATATATGGGCTTTGATATAAAGCCCAAACCAAACCTATTATTTACAACAGATATTTCAGTTAAAAAAGAAAACAAAAAAAATGTCGTGCTACTGTAGTAATTCCACAGCTCTAAACCCCTCTTTCCTTTCGCAGCTGCTCAAGAATCCAACACTACAATCATCAAACAAATTCCAATCTTCAAGAAAACTCAACCCACAATCAGATAAATGCATGAATTTCTCAACAAGCGGCGGCGGCGGCGGCGGCGGCGGGGGGTTTCCCATAATAACCCGGCAATGCACAAGATTCAGCACACCCACCCTAGTTTCAGACACAGAGAGTGAGTACGACGAAGAAGAAGAAGAAGAAGAGTACGATTCCAGCTCGGAATACGAAGAAGGGGAGGCGCCAAGAACGGCGGTAAACGGGCATCCGGCGCCGCCGCTGCGCCGCCGTCTCCGGCGGTACAGGAAGCAGTACCCGGGGGAGATGAAGGGAGTGGCCGAGGAGATGAGGTTTGTGGCGATGAAACTGGGGAAATACAGGAAAAACAAGAGGAAAGATACTAGTAAGGAAGATTGTGGTGAAAATGGTGATGATGGAGATGGTGAGAAATGGCAGCCTACAATGGAGGGTTTTTTGAAGTATTTGGTGGATAGTAGGCTCGTTTTTAGTACGGTTGAGCGCATTGTTGATCAGTCTGCTGACGTGTCATGTAAGCCCTCTTCTCTTGTTCTTTCTAATCTTTTCATTTTTTTTTATTTGAAAGAAAGATTGAATTTTTTTTTAATTTTGTGAAGTCCCTTTTTCTTGTTCTTGAATATTTTTTTTTTAATCGAAATTCTGCTATCTAATATTTTCAAGAAAATTTATTTTTTTAAAGAAAGATTGGATTTTTATTATTGCATCTACTGCTTTACCATATGCATCATTTGATTTTTCGGCAAATTTTATTTTTTAAAAGAAAGATCGATTTATTTATTTATTTTATTTTATTTGTTTATTGTTGTGAGGACCCTTTTTCTTGTTCTTGAATTTGGTTACTGCTGTTTCAGTTACGAAAATCTGCTGAAAGAGCTTTGCATAATTCAAAGAATTGGTGTTTTGTGATGTGTGAATTTTGCAGATGTTTATTTTAGGAAGAGTGGGTTAGAAAGATCGGATCGTATTTCGATGGATTTAGAATGGTTTAGGGAGCAGGGTAATGTGATTCCGGAGGCTAGTAATCCCGGATTGGAATACGCCAAATATTTGGAACAACTTGCAGACGAAAGTCCTCCATTGTTTCTCTCTCATCTCTACAATATATATTTCTCTCACATTGCTGCTGGTCAAGTTATTGCCAAACAGGTATATCCTATCCTAGTTCCAATCCTGTTTCGTTCGTATGTTTCGTAAGTGCAAGTAAAATCTATTGTAATAGTCTTTAATTGCAACATATGTATGTATGTAGGGGTGGGGATTGTAATGGAAATTCTGAATTCCACCGATCCCCGATCCAAAATTTTCCGATTTTTTCAAAAAATGAAATTGGAATAAATATTAGATTCCCATTTCCAATCCTTTTTTTTTTTTTTTTGAAAAAATACACTTATAATATCAATATTGTTATGTATTTTGTATTACAGGTGACTAAAGAATTGAAAATTACGGATTCCGACAATTCGATCCGAAAATTTCTGTTTCTGCATTCAATTTTCTGAAATTTTGATTTCTGATTTTCTATTAACGGAATTGGAATTAGTTTTCCACCTCTAGAAAAAAAATGATTTTTATCCTAAAACTGGTCATTCCGATCTGAACCGTCCGATTTCCACCCCTATATAATATATGTAGGAGTATAATATTGTTTGTTATGCAGTGTCTAAATTTTATCTTAAATTATCTATAAATAATCTGGTCGAAAGTTCAATGAAGTATTGCCCTTGATCTCTACTCAAAGAATCGATGTTCTTAAGACAACGGTTTAACTTTATTTCTTGGAAACCTTGTGGCTTCTATGTCATCTTGCGTATGTTGAGCTTACATACGACATGCTCGGTTATTGCACTTCTTATGTTGTATCATAAATTTGTATAAATAGGTATCGAAGAAGATTTTTGAGGGAAAGAATCTGGAGTTCCACAGATGGGACGGAGATGCAGAAGGTCTGCTGAAAGGCGTACGCGACAAACTCAACGCACTCGGAGAGGTTAAAGTCGTAAAATACTAATACGTCCACTGTCTTTTTTTTTTTTTTTTGACTTAATATAGAAATAGGGGTGGGAACGAGCCGAGCTCGGCTGTTTTGGCCAGCTCGAGCTCGAGCTCATCGAGCCAATTTTTTTGGGCTCGAGCTGGAGCTCGAGCCACTTTTGACGAGCTCAAGCTCGAGCTCGAGCTTGGGCTCATTGAATTTAATTTTTTATTAAAAATTATTTATAGGAAAATAAAAAAATTATAAAATAAATAATAAACTCTAGTTATATTTTTTTTTCATTTTTCTATTATTATTATAATATTTTATATTATTATGAATTATCTAAGTAATATAGATTTATTTCTATTTAAATACTAGAAATATTTATTATTATAGACTATTTACTATTAAGTTAATAATAGTAATAAGAATAAGAATAAGAATAAGAATAAGAATATATATATATATATATATATATATATATATATATATATATATATATATATATATATATATATATATATATATATATATATATATATATATAATAAAAAGAAAAGAAAAAGAAGGCAGCTCGCGAGCCGGCTCGCGAGCTGTCGAACAACTAAATTTGGGCTCGAGCTCGAGCTTGAAAAACCCGAGCTCGAGTTCGAGCCTTTGTCGAGCCGGCTCGGCTCGTTTACCACCCCTATATAGGAACATTGGCGAATGATTATTTAATTTAATTTTGTCAATTTCGCTACAGCACTGGTCGAGAGACGAGAAAAGCAGATGCTTAAGAGAAACAACGAAGGCGTTCCGCTCTCTAGGGAAGATAGTACGGTTGATCATATTGTAAGAGAAACAACTAAACCATGAGTTGCTTCGAATCAATGTCGACTACGCATTTTACTGATCGTTGGGTTATATTATCGATCATCACCTTTTATTCGCACACAAACACACACACACACACACATCCATATTGGTATGTGTAAATAGATGCAAACAAAAATTCTAAGTTGTGTGTTAGGGCTAAGGGCCTTTCAGGCATTACTCTCTGGAAAGCTTTCTCAGTCCCTTTAGGAAAAAAAAAAAAAAATTTATTTATGATAATAATAATAAGGGTAAATTACACCCACACCCCTGAGGTATGCTTAAATAACTGCAAGGTCCCTGTGGTATCGATAATTACACTCACCCCCCCTGAAAGGTAGTTAAAAACTCTAACGGGATAATGCATTGGATACATTATTCCGATGGGGTTCTAATGGACTATTGGTTTCAGGAAGTGGTGAAGACAACAAAGAGTTATGGGTGATTTAAAAGATATTGGGGGATCCATGTCACCCCATAACTCCCCATAACTCTATGTTATCTCCACAACTAGCTAAAAATAATAGTGCATTAGAGAATAATGTATCCAATACATTATCCCGTTAGAGTTCTTAACTACCTTTCAGGGGGTGAGTGTAATTATCGATACCACAGGGACCTTACAGTTATTTAAGCATACCTCAGAGGTGTGGGTGTAATTTACCCTAATAATAATTGATAAAAGAAGAAGTATGAACAATATGGAAAACAACTAGAAAGGATGGAAAAGTGACATTAATTCTGGTAAGTGACAGCAAGATGGGCACTGATTAGATTCTATACTCCACTTCAATCAAATAAATAATAATACTAAAAACTAAATTTAGGGTTTAAATTTTGGGAAAATTAGTTGAAAGCCCTTCAAAAATTATTGTTTATAACTTAAAGGAGGAGCGGATTTTGCCATTTGCTAAAAGTCCTTGTGCACATTTCACTCTGAAATTGACGCTAGATCTAAAGTGTCTCTAATGGAATTGCATGCTTATGAAAATTAGCAGCAATAGTGACGATGATTTCCACAGTTTAGTTGTATTAATAAGCAATAGCTTAGTTAAAATAAAACTGACAATAACAATGACCGTGATTTGCACAACTTAATTATATTTATAAGCAACATCTTAGTTAAAATACATTGAAGAAAAAACTAAAACAAGAATAGATGCACCCACATACACAACTTACACATACAACTTAAAAAACTTATTTACAGAGCTTCTTAGTTACATTGTGAGCAAAAGTTCAACAAAAAAACATGTATCTTGTGTAATTTTACTATGAGGTTTAGGTTAATTAGACAGCTGAGAAAGCTCATTTGCATAGTTTAATTACAGAACTTAGTTAAAATAAACTTAAGAAGAAAAAAATAAATCTTTAGTACCTGCATCACCACCAAACTTATCATCTGCCATCACCAAACAATTCTTCATATTTTTTCCTTTGGTTTTCATGTTTATTGGGTTACATCGAGGAAAATGAGTGTAATCAAAATCGAATGTGTGTGCCTGTGTGATTGCTTATGTGCGTGTAGGTGTTTGATATGTGTGCGCCTATGTGTGGACCTGTGGTTGCGTGACAAAGTTTCGACGATGGCAGCAGCGGGGAGAGGAATGAAGCAGATTTAACGGAGTGCATGGATAGGACGGAGTACAATCAATTAGACGAAATGAAGGTGAGATTGAAAAACATAAAACCTTTAACAAATTGTAGATATCTGATTGTCCTAATCTGAAGGAGTATAGTCGCCTAGAGATGTTTAGCAAATTTCTCCTTTTTATAAGAAGAAAAAAACTTGATAGTAATATTTTGAACTTTAAACTAATTTGAAGGCTGAATTTAGGAAATAAATAGCCCATGCCATTTGTTTGGATTATCTTGAATTTTTTTGTGATGAATTAAAAGGGGGAGAATCATGAAATTTTGATTTATTATTAGAAAAGACGAGAACCTTTAAGGTATGATAAATACTAAATAGTAATTAGTGAATACTTCTCGTCCCTCATGTTTGGTCTAATTACACTTTTGGTCTCCTTTGATCAAAAGTGAACAAATTTCACCTTCAAAATTCAATTTTAAACATATTTGATACCCTCCATTATGTTTTCATTCACATCTAACGAAAAACACTATTTTGAGCCCAAAATAGAAATTTAAAATTGTTTTGGGGCCGGAAAACAATTAAAAGTTTAAAGTATTATCTATAATTAATTTTTTTGATAATATTTAGTATAAAATTTCTTAAATCCTTATTATTTTATCCAAGATTTATAATTTTCATCTATGGTAGCATTAAAGGCCCCGCAAGAAACAAATACAGTACATATCAGTCTCCAGAACATGAAATCTTGCATCAGGTAAGTGTTTCAGCAGTGTGACTATAATTAATAATACTATAGGGACCTTAAAATTATTTTAGCATAGTTCAGGGTGTAAGTGTAATTTAATCAAATAATTATTATACTCAATGAACGAATTTATGTGTGGATAAAAGATGAGTGAGAATACATTAATGGATTTTGTGATTGTTTCGTCTAGTGCATCATTATTTTAATCGAAGCGGCAAAAATTAAAAAAGTCCAAAGTTCTCAATTTACAGAGACGTCACTATTAATTAAGACGAACACATCATAATTCATATTTACATATAAAAAAAAAGGTAAATTACGAAATCCTTCTTGAACTTACGTTAAGTTATGAAAATACCCCTACCCATTCGTAATCACCAAAATCTCCCTTATGTTTGTTTCCATCTTACACCGAGCCTTTTATGGTGTGATTTTTATTGGAGATGTTAATATTAAATGATAGATTTTACTAACAACTTAAACTTTAGGTAGAAGTGGTCATTCAACAATTTTTCATGGAATCTTTTTTATTTCAAGTGATATTTCTGAAAAATACTGATTCTATCTCTACATACGTGTCATTTTTTTATGCTACTTTTGTAAGGCAAAAATTATCATCAGGGCACCTTTAATTTACTCAGAATCTTTATTTCTTCTTAAATAACATATTTCGAATTTTATCTTTCGAAAGTAGCATAAAGAAATGCTATATTTGCAGGAGTAGAATTGACATTTTTCGTGGAAATATTAACTGGAACCAAAAAGATTCCTTGAAAATTACACCATAAGGTGGTCGGTGTAAGACGAAAACAAACATCGGGGAACTTTTGTAATTAAGGATAGGAGGGGTATATTGTGTAATTTAGCCTAAGTTTAGGGGGATTTTCGTAATTTACAAAAATAACTAGTTAAAAAATAGATTGAAAAGCATCAAAAACTGGAAAAAAGAGAGACATATAAGAAAAGAATTCCAACTTTTCAGTTGATGTTAGCTCCTTAGCTGCCACAGTTTTAAGAGCTTTCGTTCTCCTCGAGGAGTATAACTTGTATACAAATTACCAAAACTTCATTTTATAGAGAGAGAGAGAGAGAGAGAGAGAGAGAGAGAGAGAGAGAGAGAGAGAGAGAGAGAGAGAGAGAGAGAGAGAGAGAGAGAGAGAGAGAGAGAGAGAGAGAGAGAGAGAGAGAGAGAGAGAGAGAGAGAGAGAGAGAGAGAGAGAGAGAGAGAGAGAGAGAGAATCTCCAATGTCCCTCACAATGGCTGCAAAAATATACACCTTCAACAAGGTGTGTGTGTGTTCTTGATCAATTTCAAATTTCTGCTTTCTGTTTTTCATCTTTTTATTTCCTGTAATTAAAAAAAAAGTAATGCAATTAAATTTAAAAAAAAGGTTGTAGTAAAAACAGAGATTTTATAACATTAATTAATATGCATGCAGTTGACTTTTGGAAGAATTTGTTTAAGGGTAAAGATGTATATAGTTTGTCATGCTCTGACTTGGCTTTGTCCACATGACCATTTCTTTCTCCTTGTTTTTCTAACTGCTGTTAATAATATTCATCATAGTAATAATCAAAATTAAACCCCATTTTTTTTCTCATTTCTTTTGTCTTTTTTTTTTAATTTATTATTATTTCTTGTCTTGATTATTCTCATGCATGGAGGTTTTGAGGTTGAAACCACAGGTATTTTGCCTTCTTGAAATTCAATTCCCAGAACACATTCAATTTTTTTGAGCAAACAAAAAAAAAAATAATCAATCTCTTACAAAAACAAATAATAATAATTATAAAAGAATATATTTGTGTGCAGGAATTGGTGACAAAATCATCAAGAAGGTCACCATTGATACTAAGAATGGTGATCTTGCTTTTCTCCATGATCTGTGGACTCTACATTTTTTCCTTCTGTATTGATCAAACAAATTTATTCACACAAATTAATATTAATCCTCTTCGAATCCAAACTATTGATCGACGAAATCGCCCTTGTAGAAACACTTCTATTCAAGAACATGACATCCCTTTTGTACATTTTCCTAATCCTCGTACTTTTAGCAGGTTCAATCTCTCTCTCTCTCTCTCTCTCTCTCTCTCTCTCTCTCTCTCTCTCTCTCTCTCTCTCTCTCTCTCTCTCTCTCTCTCTCTCTCTCTCTCTCTCTCTCTCTCTCTCATGATTTGAGGAAATTATATATATATTTTTTTATTAATTTTTTTATATAGGCAGGAATGCGCATGCAATCCGGTTAGATATTTTGCGATAATATCGATGCAGAGATCAGGCAGTGGATGGTTCGAGACATTGCTTAATAGTCATATGAATCTGAGCTCAAACGGAGAAATTTTCGGGCCAAGAAATAGAAGAAATAACGTGTCGGTAATTTTCGATACGTTGGATAGAGTATACAATCTTGATTGGTTAAGTAGTTCGGCCAAGAACGAATGCTCGGCTGCTGTTGGCTTTAAATGGATGCTCAATCAGGTGAAATATATTCGTTCATATTCAAATAATATTTAATTAGTACTATGCGCTCGCGAAATTAATTTTTATTTATATTTTTTTCGTGAAGGGGTTGATGGAATTTCATGAAGATATAGTGGATTACTTCAATAAAAGAGGAGTTAATGTGATATTTTTGTTCAGAAGAAATATACTAAGGAGAATGGTTTCTTTGATTGCTAATGCATATGATAAAGATGCCAAATTGCTCAATGGGACACATAAATCACATGTTCATTCACCACATGAGGTAACCCCCTTCCACATTTGTTATTGTAGTGTTTGGAATTAATAGTATCGCACCCCTCGAGAAAATGCGTTTACTTTAATCACGAACAATTCAAGAGACGATCTTTATGTCTTGGCCGATGAAATTCGAGCATGAGAGTCGATGGGGGGTCATGGCCCCCCCCCCCCACCAATTTTCGAAATTTGTTATGTTTTACGTAGTATAAAATTAACAACCTCGCCGCCTAGAGAACTTTTTAGTATAATTTTTGGTTCTTATTGTAGTTAATAATTCCGATTTCTTCTAGTGTGAGCATTATTTTAACCTTTGGTAACTTTAGCATGCATCTTCACCTATATGGGAACTATTTTTTGTGAAGTTTTGTACATAGAAATTCGGCCGGAAGACATTTTTGTTGGTCTGCAGTGACAGAGCCGGCATAAGGCCATGGGGCCACGGACCCCGTTGTTTTTAAAATATTTAGTATTTTACACGAAAACTTGTTATTTTTTTAGTAGTGTAGTATTGTCGGAAGTCGAGTTTTTGTGCCACATTGTCATATATTACCCATTTTCTGGTTATATTGGACGGAACCCAAGTGCGTTCCACGTGAGTTTTTAAGGGCATAATGGTCATTTCATACTAAAACATAATTTTTTCCTAATTAAAAAACTCACAAGTAACACATAGGTGTTGCGATAACATAAAATCGCAGGCTCAAGTACTCGCAAAATACAAGCCGGCTCTTAACGTAACGGTACTCGTATCCCATTTGAGGGGTACGGAGCAAATGGTAGCAAGAGCGTTGGAACGCTTCAAAAGCACTCGACACATTGTCCTTTACTACGAAGACATAGTCACCAATCAAACGGTGAGATAAAATTTTATATATATAGTTCTTGATTATGTCAAAAACTCGAGGCTAATAATTTTATTACAGAAACTGGTGGATGTGCAAGAATTCTTGAAGTTGCCAAGAAGAAATCTTACGAGCCTTCAGGTTAAGATACACAGCGGGCCCTTGCAGACGCAAATCGACAACTTTGAGGATGTCCGGAAACTGCTAAAGGGTACTTCTTATGAAAAATACATTAGTACAGATTACAGATTGTAATTCCAATGGCAATACAATCAAAGTTGAATTGTCAATAAGGAAATTAGGCATACAGGAAATGCAATTATTGTTATTCTTTTTTTCTTTTTTTCTGTTTTTGTTGAATTTCCTTTTATTTGAAAATTTTGGGAATTATTGTTTGTTTTTTTCTCTTATTTCTGATTTTTTCTGCTTTTTTATATTAATGTCGTTTGCTAATTATTTTTGAGTAACTTGGCCAAAAAATTCTGGTACTTCAGTATTTTGAGTTACTTGAAAGGGTTTCTTAAGCTTATTAAAAAGTCAAAACAAGGTCAAATCAATGAACATAAATTCTTTTATAGAAAAATGACAAATGGTTGTGACAGGGGATTTAAATGGGCATAGATACAAACAAAAAAATAGCGCAAATGAATACATTCTCATGTCTTTTGTCTAAAATATCCCTCATAATATAATTTTCATTAATTACATCTATTACACTTTAACTTCATCAATATTGCACATTGACTCTGGATTTGAACAAGTATATCATATTAACTCCCATCTTCATATTTTCTTTAATTTTCTTTTATATTTTTTAGAAAATAATTTCTGAACTTTTTTTTTCCGACCAGATTTCGGGGTTGACTTTTTTTTCAATTTTTTTTCCAGCTAATCAAATGCCGTTGATTTTTTATTTTTATTTTTGAAACTTTTTTTTCTCTCTAAATTACTCTGCCAACAACAAAATTATTGTCTGAAACAGTAATATTACTAATATTACTTTCCCAAACAGTAATATTATTAATATTACTTTCCCAAACAGTAATATTACTGCATGAGACAGAAATATTGCGGTCGGAGACAGTAATATTATGGTCGGAAATAGTAATATTACGGTCGAAGACAGAAGAATTGCAGGCCAAGATGATAAAATTAATTACTACAGTAAAATTAATGTCTCAGACAATTAAATTAATGCCTCCGACAGTAATGTTACTGTCTCCAAGACAGTAATATTGCAGGCCAAAACAATAATAGTAATGAAAATAATTTTTTTTAAGAAGAAAAAAAAGTTTTCAAAATAAGAAAGTCAATGCCGAAGCGACGATTGACCTGCCGGAAAAAAAAATCATAAGATTATATTTGTTTACACTCAATACTTTTATTTTGCGTGAATCTTTTGTTTAGATTTAATTATATTTGTCCTTTAATTGATAGATTTTGTGTTTTATAGGTGAAAAACGAGAATTATGTGACCATGAAGAGAACAAATAAGGAAATAAATCACATTGGAAGAAGGAATCTCGCAATACCTCTGGCAATGTCCACATACGAACTCCAAATCACCCGATTCAAGCGGCATTAGAGCATTCTCCATCCAATACAAGATCCAGCTCCATCTCTAACAATGGCCACAACCGAAAAATAATTTTGTCCTCGTAGAAGAGCAGCATCGAAGTTCAGTTTTACCACAACTCGTGAGGGGTGGTTTCCACACACTCGGGTGATCGTCCTTCAACTTGGTGCTGGGGCGGAGATGGGCTGATTTGAAGACAGCTATATAGCTACTGCACTAATTCTGTTAATGACATAGTCTCTTCTCCTTTTGAAGCACGATTCTGATTATCCGGTTCTCCCATGCACGATTCTGATTATCCGATTATGACTTGGGGATTTCGCAAAGTGGGGAGATTGCCAGACTTCGTCCATACTGCGACACTTGAGGATCATATGCAAGGGAGTCTCTTCCTCGATTTGACAGAAACTATGATCATTTTAAAATGGAGTTAAATGCAAATAAAAATCATGTGTACTTCCTAAAGGCCAAAAAACCCTAGGGAAAAATTAAGTTACCAAAACCCCTCTAATAAGTGTTCAATCAAGTTTGTCTGTTGATCGCTTGCGAAAAGACAAAAAGACCCTCCAGATAAATATGTCCAACCTTTAGAATTTTATGACTTCAATGAAATTTTCAAAATTTTCAATTCAATCCCTAACATTTTCAATTAAGCCATCTTCTCCAATTGAAAAAAAAAACGCCGGTAGCACACAGTTCAATTTTAATTTCTCAACTTACACAGACACGCCTCACCCACTCCACTTGTACTCAGCAGCGTGGAGCTCGCCGAACCTCGAATTGGCGGCGACTTTGGAGAAGATCTGAACTCGCGGCGGCGGCGATCGTTAGGCAACGTCGGAGAAGATGGCAATGTCGGAGAAGAAGATGGGTGAAGAAGATGGCAATGTCGGAGAAGAAGGTGAAGGGGTGGCGTAAGTTCGACCCGAAGAAGGAAGAAATTCCAAATTTCTTTTATTTATTTTTTTCTTTTTTAATTAATTTATATATATTTAGTATATAATTTTTTATTTTGTTGGTTTAAAATGGAACAAGAAAAAAAGAGAGATATTTAGAGGAGCATTTATGTCTTTACACAAAAAATTCGAACAAGAGCACAAGCAGTCGCATTGATAGCGCATGAATAACACGAACGAGAGCGAGGGGTGTATGATTTTGGCTACATATCACAGGGGGTTTTTGGTCACATAGAGTTTTTGGTCACATAGTTTTACCCAAGTGTAGTGTTTTTAGCCTTTAAGAAGTACAAGGGGTGTTTTTGCATGTAACTCTCCTAAAATGGGCTCTACATTAGTATATAAAATAAAAACTAATACCAAATACTAATATTTAAAATTTAACATTTTCTTGGTATAGCCAGTGGTTAGAAAGATGTCGCTTATTATTTTATTTTGATGGATGAATTCTGATGTTCCGATCAGAGAGCATTTAAAATGAGAGAGAGAAGGCCAGAAAAATGCAAAATACTCTTTGTCTTTATATGATCAATTTTATTTATTGGTTCCTTAGGCCATTTCTTCTCTAAATCTCAAGACCATCGCCAGTGATATATAAGAAAGAAAATGAAGGCGATGCACATAAACAGTGACCCAATGAGCCAACATATGTACATAGGAGTCATTTTATTTTGATGACTGATTTATAAATGAAATCCTACTTATATTTATATATACTCAAGTTCCTTGATTGATGGTTGTGATTGATTAATCTTGTGATTGGAAGTGTCTCCATTCTGTGAAATTTCTAAGTATATTTTAGAAGTTAAGAATAATTTTTTTTTTTTTTGAGGATGAAGTTAAGAATAATTAATGGAGAGGTTTCAACGGATTTACTAGAAATATTTACAATTTAATTTAGTGATAAATTCTTACATATTTTTAGAAAGGGGCGTGTTAAATCCTACACCAAAATTTACTAAATTCCACACATAAATTAAAAAAAAAAAAAAAAATCTCTCTCTACTCATATATTTTTTCTAACTTCTATGTAAAATTAGTTTTATCTAAGTAACTCAAAATGAAAATTACCATCTACAAATGGTCTAAGCGGCCTTGACTTTTCGGCTAGGTTTTTGAATAATTCGAGAATGAGACGAAAAAATGAGCAGACAAAAAGAAACTAAGGATTTTGTGAATGAGAAATAGCAAAGTAGAAAAATGTCATGAGCTTTCGACTCAATAATCCTAAAGTAAAAATATAAATAAAATACTTCATTAATTTTTCAGTAAATAAAATAAATAATGTTGTTCATAGGTGTACTTACGGAAACATTGTAAATTGTAACGAATAATTTTGTTCCAAATGGAATTTTTCTGATCGTAACCCGAATAAAATATTATCTGCATATTACTATTTTATAGTTTTTAAATAAAATTATTATTTACACTTGCAAGTTACAACAAATGAGAAGTTTATTTCATGCATATATTCGAAAAAACAAAGATGAAAGATCAACTTTTTTTGAGGGAAATTTTGAAGATTACTACTTCTTGTATTCCAGAATTAAAATTGGATTCTAATTAATTTTCTTTACAAAATCAACGATTAGAATCATATAAAAATTATATACAAATTATAAACAAAAAAATATAAAAATGACTAAAACAATAAACAAAATAAATTGGACTAATACAAAAGAGTAGATATATAGAAAATTATAAGATTGAAGACTTTTTCATCCTTTTTAATTTTGGTTTTTTTCTTTTTCTCTTTCCATTCGCCCTTTTGCTTACTTAAATTCTACAAGACTACAGATACTTACTGTACAATATTCTACCCTAACATAATTTCTAATAAAAAAATAAAAAATAATAATATTAATAAAAATATTTCTACTGCTTCTAAAGCATACAGCTTATAATACTGAGATAATAAAGATGAAAGCCCTTTTTTTTTCTTGAATCAATGAGCTACTGATCCATTAACTGAGGCAACAAATTCAGGTTTTACTGTTTGTTCAATAACAAAGTGGTCAACTATCCGAACGGTGTTGACCGGATCTTGCTGTGACGAAACCGATCTCCATTTGCTCGGAAATTTCCTAAAGTGACTCTGGTTTTGCGGAAGTTTCGATTCTACTTCCCAACTTGGATCCAACTTCCACTCCTTTGGCACCTTCACAAATTACACACACACACACACAACATAACTTAGCATTCATATAATCGTCCATTCAGTCACATACAAAACACACACACACACACACACACACAATCCATGTTGGTGTGTGTAGATTACGGCCGGAAATTGGATGGATCGGAGTTGCCACTTTCAGGAAAAGGAAAAAAAATCAATCTTTCGGAAGTAGAAAGCTAATTACAGAAAATTCAGAAAATCAATTTTTTTTAATCGGAAATTTGCGGATGAAATCGCAGAATTTGGAAATTCCATTTTTTGGTAACTGATAAAAATACATAATATTGATATCATAAAGTGTAATTTTCGAGGGAATTGTTTTTTTGGAATTTTTTGAAATATTTCGGAAATTAAACTCGGATCAGAAATCAGAATCTAATATGTATTCCGAAAAAAAAAATCGAAATTCGGAATGAAAAATATTGTTCCAAAATCGGAAGTTTTCGGATAGGAATAGGCGGAATTCGGAGTTTTCGTTCCAATTTCCACCCTTAGACTATAGATGAACGAGCATTAGCATATAGTTAACCCATGCAAACAAACATTGGTTTCGAGGGAATTTCGTTACCTTATCTACAGCAAGGGTGTAAACTTCAAGATCGCCTTTAGGGTTTATATGGAACCGAGTAAACGACTTGTAGTTGGCGATTCGGAGCGACGAGAAAGCTTCATCAAAGTGTATGTGAAGCCAATTTATGCAGATATAAAGGTAGCTTCCGAAAACCAACGAAACAATAGGAGTCGAAAAAACCCAGAAATAAAGGAAGACCGACGCATAGTATATTGCCGCTCCACCTCGAGAAAGTGAATCCATCCCGTTCTTGCAGATATTATTCCTGCTCACAGCCATCACCTGTAATAAAAAATACAAAAAAAAATGTACGAATCAAGAATACGAGCGACAACCTTGCTGTTAATGATGATGTCATTTGTGCTTAGTGCTTACCTCAGGAACATCAAATGCTGACATCAGATACTTGATGCATGCAGGATAAAGTCCGAATGTCCATTGCTCTATACGGGCCCGCAAGCCAGTGGGGTCCGGAAAATGTTCGCTCTCCGTCGATCGATACCATTCGTATAGAGTATGGTAACCTGAGATGAAATTTCAATTGTTAGGCTTAGTGCTATATATTCGGATTTATTGCATTTAGCACCCTTGAATTTACTTTATTTATCAAAAAAATCCATGTGCTATAAATATTAGCAAAATCCCCCCCAAAATTGTCAATTTTATTAGCAAACCACCCCCTAAAATACTTATGTTGCTAACAATATATTTTTAGATATATATATATATATATATATATATATATATATATATATATATATATGTTTGATGAATATTACTTACCTGAAGTTGCTAACAAGTTATGTCTGATGCATGTTTCGACGCCTAATTCCAAGAGCAGCATTAGTATAAGGGCGGCGGATAAATGGGCAGAAACATGGAGAATCCCGATTATTAGTCTTCTCTTTCGCGACACTTTTGACGGTACAAAAGTGACAGCTGTCACTAACAGAAAGAAAGCACCGGCAGAAGATACATACGACTTTCCGAGCATGTAGGTGAAAGCATCCCACACTGTCCCTAAAAAGCTCGTTATGTGACCGGAAAACGTGTCGTCCTGTAGTATGTGATCTAGCTTACACTAGAACAAGCAGAAAAAAAATATTTAGTCATTCTGTTGGAATTCAAGATTTTGTATTTTTCGATGGGCTCTGTTTGGATCAAAGAAAATGCTTAGTAAAAATAGGTAAAGTAGAAATTTTATATTTCAGGGTAAATTACAACCACCCCTGAGGTATGGTCAATTTACGAAAAAACCCCTCTTGTTTGGATAATTACATCTACCCCCTCAACTTACCCCCTCAACTATGATAGTTTCTTACACCTCCACCCTTATGGTGTCAAATTCAACATAATCATCTAGATTTCGTGGAATGTGCTCTAGTTTGTACTCGTTTTGTGTAAAAATACAATTTCTGATGCACCACAATCTGATCTATACAAGCCAAAAAACACACATTATGACCATCTTGCTTCAAAATGTGGAGTTCGAATGGGATAAAATGGGTACAAAAGTGATAATATTTCATATAATCTCGAAGATTCCACTAAATTTGAAACCGCAAGGGTGGACGTGTAAGAAGATTTATAGTTGAGGAGGGTGGTTGTAATTACCCAAACATGAGGGGGGTTTTCGTAATTTGACCATACCTCAGGGGGCTTGTTGTAATTTACCCTATATTTTATATTCTTCGATGGACATTTTCAAATTATTTATTTTTATTTTCCTTATTTTAAAATCCATGAATCAAACGGAGCAGTCACGGTAAGTAAAAAAGAAATCTTTACCTGTGGAAACATGGAGAAGACCAAGATGAAGTATATGATACCACCTATGAAGTCAAACTGCCAATTCTTCTTCCGAAACTTCAATATATTCCCTAAAGCAATCTGCACCGAAATAAAAAAAAAAAAAACGAAAAAAAAATAAAAATTATCAGACAAGTCAATTTCTGACTATGTAGTGTGGACTTACGACAAGAGTTTATTGTTACATTACCCTGCTCGAGTCTTCGAAAGAAGGATAAGACGCCTTGCTTTCATAAGATGTACCGTATAAACTATTGAAATTACTAAAGACGTGAGTTGGATGAAGAAAAGCACCGCCACAGCCATTAACGAGCAAATGCTGGACATAAACGGGCTTTTCAGACGGTACATATGAATGGCGCATGTAATGATGCAAATCGCCAGCCATACGAAGCTTACACCTCCCTCGTAAATGGTCGCGTATTAAGTGCGAGATATTTTGTCCAGTCACATCATCCCAGTACCAATCGAGAAGCCAATTCGGCTCGTGTGTCATTATTATTACAGAGTCGGATTCGCCGACCTGGAAAATAAATACATAATTTTGAGGTAAATATTATCCACAGCAATCAAAATGTTATATATATATATATATATATATATATATATATATATATATCACTCACATAATCCACTTTTTTTGGTACTTATTAGTGTTAGTAAAATGCATGAATTTATCCCTTAACAACCCGATTTGTTTCGTTATTTTTTGCATCGAACATTTAATTTCTCGTTTTTCCGTTATGATTAGTTGTCGGGAAAAATTACTCCCTCTACCCCTTCAGAAGAAACAGAATTCTCAGCTAATAGATGATTTAAGTAACAATGCAACGCAACTTCATATGTTATCAATTTTATTGCATTTTAGCACCCGTGTTTACTCTAATCGTCAAAAAATTCCCCGTGTTATACATATTAGCAAAACAAAACCCTGTGATTCAATTTTAGTAGCAAATGACACCCCTAAAAATGCATCACTTAAGGGGTTACGTGCTAAAAAAATTGCATCATTGGGGTTTTTTGGCAATTCGGTATAACACGGAGGTGCTAAATGCAATTGAAAAAAATTAGCGGTATTTAAAGGGCTTAGATGAAAGATGGGGCACATATATAGAAGAAATCAAAATCAAAATTAATTGAACAAAAAAAGACGAAAAAATAAATCGAAGCATGATAGGAAACGGTACCTTTTCCCTAATAAGTTCAGAAAAAAACTTGAATTGGTAGACATCGATATCGCAATGTAGAGCAAGGTCGAGACCGAAAACCCACCACCCTTTCGGTAACTGAAGAGCGAAATAGCTTTTCTTTTGCGGCATAAACCATCCGCCTAACCAGCTCTTGTGACAAATATACCTCATAAATGTCTGAAGCCCGTCGAACCAATCTGTACCACCGAAACAAATTAAACAGTTAATTAAAAATTAATTAAAATTTTTAACTAAATGTATCGTTTAATTAACCGTGATTTCCGGGAATGACGAAGCACTGAGGCCCTTCGTACTGCTTGAGTGTAGTAACGCCACGTGGCAGTTCCGGTTTATTTACAGCTATGTGCTCCTCTTTATACCAGACGGGGGGCTGAAGAGCATATTCAAAGGGACGAAAAAGCCGTCTCTCGTATGTAAATGCTGATGGATTTGGATACCTAGGAAAAAAAAAAAGGGAAATCGAATTCAGTGTACGTACATCCCCATAAAAAAATCGGAAATCGGAATTCGGAAATTGGAATGAAAAACTTGTTGTAAAATCGGAAAATTTCGGATCAGAATTGGCGGAAATCAGGACTTATGTTCTAATTTTCACCCCTAAAATTAGAATCTTTGATAAGAATATCAAAAGACATCAAACGATGCAGTTCTACAAAGTACAAAGTACAGTAGAACTTCGATAAATTACTAAACTCGATAAAAAATAATAGTTTCTCTCGGTCCCGACTCAGTGAAAACGTGTTAAATTATTAACTCGATAATTTAATAATTTGCTAAATTAATAGAGTTTCCCTAGACTGTATTAATTTATAGAGGTTTAACTGTATATGCTATTTTCACATTTGATCTGTCCTCATATTAGTTCATATGCATCGAGAATTAGACATTTAATCTGTGACAAGACAGAATTTTCCGTTGACTAAGAAAATCTCAATCAAAATTCAAAAAAAAATGAATGCAAAAAAAAAATAGTGGTGCAGAAAAAACTAATTGAACTTACGCAAGATCACCGCCAATAAAGAGCAGATTAGCACGTGGGAGTGTAATTTTAGAATCCCGAATCCTAATCGACGGCTGAGCAAGAAGTCTTGCAACACTATACGAAGAATTTCCACCATCACCAGTATCTGCCATAAAGTCAAACCAAAGTTCGTCTTGTTCGCTGAATTGGTCGTACAAAAGATCGTCTTGCTTAGCTGCATCTTCAACTTTGCTCATTGCTGCCTGAAAATCGGAAAATCGAATTCAATTTCAAGAAAGAAAAAAAGTGGCACCGAAAATTCAACACGGGATTGTCAAATAAAACTACCAACATATGGGAGCACAGATGATAATATACCTGCATCATTCGCATGTCAAAACGCCCGACAAATACGGTTACCGAGACCAGCAGGTCAAAGACTGTCTTAAACAAATCCGCAGATGTCCTACATAATATCATCTTATGCTGAATAAATCTGATTATAAAGAGATCTAGAGAGATCTATAGAGAGAGAGAGAGAGAGAGAGAGAGAGATACCCTGAGTACCAAGGAACCATATCCAAAAAATCGGGCTTCATTTGCTTCTTTTTCAACTTCTCGAATTCTTTTTGTAACACAGGGTGAGTAAGAGCCCAACTGTTATTATTACAAACCAAGAAATAAAGTACTTATGTTACAATCAAGAAAAGAAACGCAAGTAAACGCAAAAGGAAAAAAAGGAAATTCATTAAGTAAACGAGCAAGGTTATTATCAATTAACTCTCACCCCGTCGATCTTTCCACAACATAATTTGCAATGTAAAGGCCTATAAAAGTGGCCCACAATGAATATATAGGTGAAATTTCGTCCGCCGATTCTCCACACGAGCCACCACTACAAGTAAGCTGCAAAAAAAAATTAAAAAAAAAATACATTAGCATTAGATAATTTGCCATCTTTATAAGAGAAATACCGAATAAGACAAAAAAAAAAATTAAAACAAAAAAAAAAAGCCATATACCTCTCCGTAAATAACCCATTTGGATAAAAACGGATAATCTGTAGCAGAACCAACGGGGGCAAACCAAGACGAGCAAACTTGATCTTTAAATTCGTTCATACGAACGAATTTCGCAAGCCAAGAATTCCGCTCTTCCTTGTTCCACAGTGTAAACCAACCCGAGTACTTCCTATCATACGTCTTTTGCCTCATAATAGCTCGGTTGCCACAGTGGCTATAAAATACACAACACGCTACACTTATAACCTACACGTAAACAATAAATAGCAGAAATAAGAAAACCACATAAGTTGGAATTTTTTTTCCTTTCGTTTTTATTTTACTCGTGCTTGTGATACTTACAGCGCAGTTTTGAAGAATCGTCAGAATCGCAGGTCTCCTTCCCGCCACACGGGCAACAAGGCCGATATACCAAAGGCCGATGAATACAATGTGGAATACGAGAAGGAACAGAATCGAAGATATGTATATTGTTAAGAATAAAGAAAGATTCATCCTCATATCAACTCCCATTGATTGAAAACTCGGAAGGTGATATAATGCCGCCACTAATATCCACCCTATATACCTGAAAAAAAAAAAAGTGAAACGAATTTTTTAGTTAGTTTTTTTCGTTTTTTTTTTAATTCAAATCCTGAACAAAAAAAAACAGAGGAATTACCAGCGACTGAAGTTGGAGTAACTAGGTTTGATTGTTTTGCCGATGAACGGAGAAGAGAAGAAATAGAAGAAGCCGAGCAGACACGCGTACATTGACCACCATTTAATATTGCTGTCCAATTTCTGAATAAGTGTGTGCATGTTATCCGACGAGATGAAGAATAGGCAACCGATAAACACGGCGATGACAGCATGGCGCGAATGCTCGTGCGGGTAAGGGTACGTGTGAGTGAAAATCGTCCTGACTTTCTCCATGTTTAGGGTATCTAGTAAACCGACAGGCTGTTTGTCCGATCCCATTTTATTTGTCTCGACAACTTAAGACGCTCGTTCTGATTTCACGAAAATTGCAAGGCACAATCAAGAACAACTGAATAAAATTTCCGAAGAAAAAAAACATAACCAAACGCGAACGAAATCGACGATCCAAACAAAACGATTCACTCAACAGTCGGCATATACGACATTTTCCCTCGTAATCGAATTCAAGAACTCGAACAATACAGTTACACCAAACAATGATAATAAATTAATAATACTAACCCTAAAAAGCAAAATCAACAGATTAAAATTAAAAATCAGTAGCAATTGACTCCAACAAGCACAATGAACTAAGAGGGGCAAAATTCAAATTAACACCAAATTAGGGTTCGCAATTAAGAGCAATTGATCCAAACAAACAAAAAAACCAACGTGGGTTTTATTTTATTTCATTTTTTATTTTTATTTTTTCAAAATTTGTTTGAAATTGGCATCAGCATCCCAAAATCTCTACATACTGAACCCATTACACATCACAATCAAAAGCGAGACAAACTTACCTGAATGATGGAAGAAGTTATAGAGAGAGAGAGAGAGAGAGAGAGAGAGAGACCACGCATGTGTATGTGTGTATATATATAGATACAGATACTTATATTAGAAGCAAAAATTGGAGTGAATTAAGAAATCGAGTGGGGGAAATTACCAAGAATAATGTGTTGAAGGAACAAAATTTCGAACTGAAATGGCATATTCCCTTGTACACACACCGCGGACTACCGCCCCTTTCCTATCATACATACGTATGACTTTTCACACACACACACGCACAAGCACACAGATTTTTTTTTTTTTTTTTTTTTTTTTTGAAGGATTATAAAAATTAAAGAAAAGTGGAATTTCAAGATGGGATTTTTCGTGGGAACTTTTTTTTTTTTTACAGAGTGGTGAAGATTGTGAAACAGGAAAGCATGCGAGTGTGAGGGGGATCTTGGATTTCTTTCTAATTTCTGATGATTACTCCTTTTTATTAATAAATTAATGCTGAGGTTATTATTCAAGCCGTTGGATTCTTTATTTATTTATTTTTTAATTTTTTATGTTTGGTTTGGCCTTCGAGCGACACGTGTTAGTTATTCTTTTTTTTTTTTGGATAAATTACGAAAAAACCCCTGAACTTAGGCTAAATAATGAAAAATAATCCCATCTATCAGTAATAATCAAAATCCCCCTCTGATTAACTGTTGATCGAGTCTTTTAACGGAAAATGCTTACATTCTATGATACCTTCTGTTAAATATGATAAAAGAAAATATCTGAAATTGTGCAAAGTCTATTCCCTGGAATCAAAAGAAATCTGTGAAAAGTCACACTGTAAGGGGGTTAGTATAAGACGGATGAAACAAACCTCATAGGGGTTTTGGTAAATACGAATGTATGGAGGTGGTTTTTGTAATTTAATCTAAGATTAGGGGGTTTTTATAATTTACCATTTTTTCAGGCTTCGAACAATTACATCTAATAATTGGGAAAGTAGGGAAGGGGGTAGGATTCGAACACTGAACATCTACTCTAATAGTAGAGGATCTTGATGCACATACACCCGAAAATTTTTATTGGGTTATATTATACGGAACGCGTGTACAAATTCGAATGCGATGACAATAAAATGAACATAAATTGAACATTGGAATTCGAAATGAAAAAACATTGTTCCAAGAAAGATTTTTTTTTTTTGGATCATAGCGGTGGGAATTCAAAAATTTTGTTTCGATTTTCAGCCTTAGTCCTTGTATATAATTTCGATTTTATCATTGAAGGTGGAACAATGCTCAATCAATTTTTTTTTTTTGACAATAAAAGGGAATTTTATTAAGCGATATTCGCTAAATGCAACGGGAGATCAATACTCTCCATAGAAACAGTACATGAAATTTGAGCAATACAGTGAGCTAACAAGTTTCCATGTCTCTTAACAAAATTAAACGAACAAGAATCAAAACATTCACCAATGTTGAGGCATTCCTCCACAAACGCTCCGAACGATGAGAATTCCCACTCCCTGCTGTTGAGTGCAATGCTCAATCAATTAATTAATACTTTAATCACGCTTTTGTACCCTTAAATATATAGTGTTTTGGCAGTTTATACATACAGAAAAAATAATAGCACTTTACACTCTCGAAACACAATAAATCATGGCACAATGCACTTTGAATGATTTTTTTTAAGCCATTGAAACAAATTTAATATTTTTAATTGTATTCTTTTAGGATGCCAATTGTTAAATCCAAATTTTTATATTCATCAATTTTTCAAGCCATCTCAAAATAGCAAAGTGCAAAGAGAAAAACACATACCATCAAAATATTTTACCAAAAAAACACCAATTGATATTTTACAAAAAAATCTATCAAATATTTACACCAATACAATAAAAGATCCAACAATTGAATAACTTAAGGATAAGTTTATATTCTTTTTTTTTTAGAAAATATATAGCTTGTAAGTAATTCAGTGTGAATTGTTGTTTCCGCACTTTGTACGCTTGAAATTAGGTTGAAGAATAGAAATAATAATTTAATTTGTTATCTTGCGCCCTGAAAAATAAAATCAATAAAAAAAAAAAGTTGCTCTCATTAAGTTTTAAAAATTCTAGACATAGTGCATCACTGCATTGTAAATCATTTATTGTATTCCGAAGATGCAAAATATATATTTTTTCAATGGTGTAAAGTGTCAAAATGTTACATTTCAAGGGGCAAAATAGAATTAAGCCACAAATTAATGTGTGTGAGTTTATTTGAATCTTACAAATTCATTATATTGTTAACTTATATAATTACGATTTAATTGGAATAATCCAACAAATTCTTAATGATATATAGCCTAACTAGAGTATATGACGTGGGCTTAACCAGTGGCGAATCCAGGATTTTTGCCAAGGGTGTTCGGATTAAATATAGTAGAAAATATGATGGTTGGGTAAAAGTTTACGGGGGTTCGGGGGCAGCGCCCCCGATTTTTTTTTAATACTATAAACATTAAATAATAAAAATATGTAATATTTTCAAATTTAAAGGGATTATTTTACAAATTTTGGACTAATTTAAGAAATATTTAGACATAAAATTGGTGAAAATATTGAAGGAGTGGTAAACATATTAAAGTTGCAAGTAACAAAATATGTAATTCATTAGCAGATTTTGAATTTTTAAAATATAAAAAAAAAATGCCCACATAGTTGTAAATTTAGAAAATAATTGAAATAATATATATATATATATATATATATATATATATATATATATATATATATATATATATATATATATATATATATATATATATATATATATATATAACATTAAGAATTTTTGAATAATTTAGATTATATAAAATATTCAAAAATACCCACATATTCAAAAAATTGAAAACAATTGAAATATTGTATGTAATGAAAATTAAATCTTGTTCCTTTTAAAAACTTTCTACCAATTAACTACAAGTCAATTTATTTACAGAAGATTTGGAATTTAAAAAGGAGTATATACATAAAAAATAGAAAAAAAAAAAAAAAAAACCAACATATTAGGGGTCTCTGACTCTGGTAAGCTGTATTAATTTTTACTAAATTTCAATTTAACCCCTCATTAGTTATAAATATAAAAAAAAACCCCAAAATATTATATATAATTTTTTTTTTTTTTTTAAATCCAAGGTTGTGCAACTGCACACCCTAGGACTATGGTAGATACGCCACTGGGCTTAACCTATCCTTTTATTGTTTGAGGGACCACTATTTAAATTTCATGCTAAAAATGTGGCCGGTGGTGCAATTAAATGGGCAAATTGCGGCCACCCTTCACTGATTCAAATTACGAAAACCTCTATCATGTTTGGTTCATTACAGCCACCCCCTCAACTATGCATTCTTACGAAAATACCTCTCCACCGGTAAATATAGGGATGTTAAATGGGTAAAATCAAACCGAAATTTTGGTACACCAACATTTCATATCGTTTACCGAACTGAATATACGATTTGATTCGGTAAATAACCGAATTACATAAATTTCATGTAAAAATATTTTAAAAAAGGGGTGATTGTAGTTACCCAAACAATAGGATTTTTTTTTCGTAATTTATCCATACATCAGGGTTGCCGTAATTTGCCCATTAAATTAAGATCAGGCCATATTTTCACATTCAATCTTTGACTTGTACCAAAATTACAATTCAGGCGTTATCATACGGATTTAACCTGGGGTGGCCTCCGGGATTTTCGCTAGGGGCTAGAATATGGGGTGGTTTAAGAAAATAAAACAAATTATGGGCTAAAAGATGTATAAAATTAAACTTTGTGGGGGTGGCCGGTGGGGGGGTTCATAATTAATTAAGGAGCTATTCAAAAAGTTATTGCTCACCAAAATAATCTAATTATCTGTATACCAACCAAAAGAGGCCTTGCACAAACTATAAATAGGAATTAATAGAAAATATTAATTAACATATTTATAATGATGTCTTGTAATTTATGTCCACCACCTGGCTCACATCTTTTCTGTATGTATGTTAATGTTAATTGAAATATTTACAAGGACTTCATTTTTAATTATTACTCAAAAGTATGCCTAATTAGAAAGGAAAACTATTGTGTTTTGAATGTTAAATTGCATTTTTATTAGTCATTTTATTTGCTAATTTTTTGTTTGTTCAAATATGGATTTTATAGTACATCTCGATATCTATTATTTTCTTTTCACTGGTGTAGTGGTGTACTGTTACCCATTTAGACGAAGACATCAACTATGGTTCGAGTGTGGTCGGGTCATAGTTAAAATGAAGCCGAGAGATGTTAGCACAAGGCAAGCTATACATAGGTCAGATGGTGACCGCGTGATTGACAAGTATTGGAGTGCTTGGCCAAGAAAACAAAGCAAGGGTTTTGTTGGTTGGCACGAGAGATTGCCAGCAACCTAGGCAAACGGATGCAGGCAATACATGAGCGAGTCTCGGCAGCCTAGGCAGACAAGTGTAGACAAGTGTGGGCAAGGCAGACATGCTGACTAGCATACGTGCTGGCAACCTCGACGGTTAGGAGCGCTAGAGCACCGACAAGGCAAACTAGATGGTTTGCTTTACTTTGGCGGTTTTTGAATGGTAGTTGCAGAGCAGTTAATCAACAAACAACTAAAAACTGTTTATTTTATATTGTAACAATTAGTCAAGTGGTTGCCCTGCGTGCCGCCATGTGTTCCTTGGTAGTTTAGTGTGTAACTTGCATTGTACGTTGTATTTATAGGCCTTTGAATGCACATATCCGACTCATTCAAATTTTGAATAGGAAAACTCAGATTGCTGTTATTAGTATGCTATGAGGAAACACTATTTGAAAGTCTATTCTATGCTACACCGGGTGAAATACACCGAATAGATCTTTAACATTCATATACACTCAAACACATACCTCCCCACATTGGTGTGTATAGATCCACTGTAAAAATTCATTCAGTATCATATTCACCGACTATAGCATACAAATAACCCTACTTGGATAAATTTATAGAGATTAAATTCTGAGCGGATCAGCCGATATTTAATATAAATCGGATTCCACTAATTTTTTGACATGTGGCACTCTTAAGTCTTAATTCTTGATAAATCACGCTATTATAATTATGGTTAGAGGGGTTAAGGGTTATGCTGGGGTTTTTTTTTTCAATTATTAGAATCGTAATTATATTTTTGAGCTAATTGCACATAACCCCCTGTGTAATTTCGAATTGCCGAAAAAGTCCTCGTGTTAAAAATATTAGCAAGGACCCCCTATGTTGTGTTTTACGAAGCACACCGCCCCTTACTTCAAAATTGATGGTTGACTTGTATGCAATGACTAAATTACCCCTAATATGTTTTTAGTAATTTTTGGTTTTAAACAAAAAAAATGAAAAAAAAAATATCACACAAAACGGAGCAAACCAGCTTCTCTCCTCTTCATTTCACGTCTAGGAAAAGGAGAAGAATGGTAGGTGGGGATTCTTTTTCTGTTTTTTTAGTGTTGCAACGGCAATTTTCGGTGCACGGACATTGTGGATTCAAAAGTTAAAGTAGCGGTGGTAGCATTGAAAGGCAGCGGCGGCGGCGTGGTGGAATCGGACAGTCGGCAAATAATTCTTCGAGTTTGACATTATTATTCTTCTTCTTCTTCTTCCTGAAGGTACGAATTAAGTTTTCACAAATTGGAAGAAAATGCTATGGAAATTGAAAGAAATTTATTTGAAGGGTTTTTGTATATTTTTTTTGTTTGGGCAGGGATGTGCCGAAAATTTTTAAGGTGCCGTTTTTCTTCCCTTTTGTTTTCTTGGGTTTGGAATAGAAATGAACTTCATGTTCAGATATGGGATGGGTTTGGTTGATGGTTTTTGCCGGAAAAAATCATGATGAAAAAGTGGAGGACTGGTTGAAGAAGATGGCTTAATTGAAAATATAAAGGACTCAATTGAAAATCTTAAAAACTTCATTTTGGTACTTATAAAATTTTTGGTTGCATTTTGGTATTTCGTGTCAAAAAATGAACAGCCACTCTCATCCATGGCGAGTGAAGTGCACGGTGAGCTCTTAAGGGCCTTCTTGCCTTTGACTAATTTTTATAGGGGGGTATTTGCTAATTGTTTTAACACGAGGTCGTTTTCAGCAATTCGAGATTACACAGGGGTGGTTTTTGCAGAAAACCTTTATATTTTTATTTAAATTATCCACGTGTCAATCATCCGATGACATCCGATTTCCTATTAAAACAGACCATCCGATCTAAATTTGCACCCAAATTTATATTTCAAAGTTGATGCAGTAGTTCCATTATTTGTCCTTAAATCTTAAGATTAGATTCTGGCTAAGAGGCCGAAACCCCAAGTCTTATATGGGCCCAAAAATTATATATATTTTTGTGGATAATTAGTTTTGGCCATATATTATACATCTTTTTCGATTTTGGTCATTAAATTTTTTGGCACGAAATTGGTCCTCAAATAACTAGTTTTTTTTAACAATTTTTGTTTACCGTTTGAAATTGCTGTTAGTTTGGATGGAAAGGTCACGTGCAAGGCATGTGATCATGCTGTTATACCCCCTATTTTACCTATATTTTTTATTTGGCCCCAATTTAACTTTATTATTACACATTCGTCCAAAAAAATCAAATCTCCAAATATTTGTTCCGAATGCCCCATCCATGTCCCGTCTGCCATTTTCAACTCCGCCGCCGAGCAATCAATTTTACATTTGTGTCACTTTTAATTGAAATGATTTCTAATTGATTTGTTTTTTTTTTTTTTTTTTTTTTGCATTTTATTTAAAATTAAAATGCTATTAAAAATTTATTAAAGAATAATATAAATACAATAAAATTTATAAGATTATAGGCAAAATCGGTTTTATTGTATAAACGACTAAAAACAATATTTATGAAATTACAATATATGTTTAATTATTTTTTACATATCAATAATTCCAAATAATGAAATAAATTGTATTTATAAAATTAAAACAAAAATACTCTTTAATGAAATTTGGTATAATCAAATTAGTTAGAGTGTTTTCGATTAAAAAAATTTTAAAAAAGAAATAAACGATATTTGTGAATAAAATATAATGTAGTTATTCCTAGAAACCCTCCTATGTCATTTTTGTCATTTCACATTTTAGTAATACATTTCTCGAATTTAATTTATTTGGACTAAATTGTAAGAATGAAGTGATATTGGGGTTACACCAACAATATAGGTGAAAAGAAGGGGTTAATGTTCATTGTCACATCCCTCGCACGTGACTTTTCCGTCCATACAAACGGCAATTTTAAATGGTGGACGGAATTTGTAAAAACAACTAGTTATTTGAGGACCAATTTCGTGCAAGAAAAATTGAAGGACCAAAATAAAAAAGGTGTATAATATATGGACCAAAACTATAATTATCCCTATTTTATATGTTAAATTTCATGCATATTAAATTTATTTGGAAAAATTATGGCTACCCCTTGAGGTAAGGTCAAATTATGAGGAAAAAAAACCCTCCTATTTGGTTAATTACAAGACCCCTCAATTATGAATCTTCTTACACGTTCACCCTTATAATGTCAAATTTAACACAATCTTCTAGCTTTCGGGGAATGCTCTCTAGTTTGGACTCATTTTGGGCAAAACAAAAATGCAGTTTTCTGATTCACCGTGATATTTACAAGTCAAAAGACACATCTTATGATCATCTTGTTTCAAAAGGTGGAGCTTGAGGGGTAAAACTGATACAAACTCGGGAATATTCTACATAATCTAGAAGATTTCACTAAATTTAACACTACAATAGTGGAGGTGTGTGAGAAAATTCATAGTTGAAGGGTGATTGTAATTATCTAAGCATTAGGGATTTTTTTCTTAATTTGATCTTAACTCAGCGGGTGAGCGTCGCCTTGAACCCCATTATTCAATGGTAAAATTAATAATCCATGCTCGCGCGTCCATAAAAGTCGGATTGACACTGATTACGATATCATTAATAAAATTGAAAATTGAAAATTGCAATTTACTCGATATTTAATTCGAGACGACCACTAAAAAAATCGTTAAGCCCAATTCGTTATATAATTGAACCAAATCATTCAATGTTGTATTCGAGATCGACCATTAATAATCTAATTTGTTGAGCTTGGTTCTTTACCGTGAGAAACCAAACCTTAACACATACTTCATCTGTTCCACAATAACTGTTTCTTTTTAAAATTATTTTTGTTTCATATTAATAGTCACTTTACATTTCCAATACTGCATTAATTGTGTAATTATCAATTTTACCATTATTAACTATCTCCAACACGATCTCACATTAATTATTGACAAGGGCATTTTAGTATAAGAAAATATTTTTTTTAGAATTAAGTAACATTTATTGAGATTCTTAATCCTTGTGCACAAGCTAAAACGACAATTATAAAGGAATGGTGGGAGTATTTTGTTCAATAAAGCTCGGTTCAATTAAAAAGAAAAAAAAAACATAAAATATTTTAAAACGATGAAGTAACACAATTACTCAAAAAATCTTGGTGTATGTCTCAAATCGCAATTAAACCTAGCTCAAAAATCGACGCAATAGATAATAATTAAATTAAACTCAAATAAAATTCGATAAATTTTTTGGATAAACTCAAAAGACTATAATCAATTCGACTCGACTAAAACATAAAATATGGTAAACGATTAAGAAACCAAACTTGAACATATATTTTGTTCAATAAAGCTCGGTTCAGTTAAAAAAACATAATATATGTTAAACGATTAAGTAACACGAATACTCATAAAAGATTGGTGTATATCTAAATTAAACCTAGCTAAAAAATCGACGCAATAGATAATAATTAAATTAAACTCAAATAAAATTCGATAAATTTTTTGGATAAACTCAAAAGACTATAATCAATTCGACTCGACTAAAACATAAAATATGGTAAACGATTAAGAAACCAAACTTGAACATATATTTTGTTCAATAAAGCTCGGTTCAGTTAAAAAAAACATAATATATGTTAAACGATTAAGTAACACGAATACTCATAAAAGATTGGTGTATATCTAAATTAAACCTAGCTCAAAAATCGACGCAATAGATAATAATTAAATTAAACTCAAATAAAATTCGAAATTTTTTGGATAAACTCAAAAGACTATAATCAATTCGACTCGACTAAAACATAAAATATGGTAAACGATTAAGAAACCAAACTTGAACATATATTTTGTTCAATAAAGCTCGGTTCAGTTAAAAAAAACATAATATATGTTAAACGATTAAGTAACACGAATACTCATAAAAGATTGGTGTATATCTAAATTAAACCTAGCTCAAAAATCGACGCAATAGATAATAATTAAATTAAACTCAAATAAAATTCGATAAATTTTTTGGATAAACTCAAAAGACTATAATCAATTCGACTCGACTAAAACATAAAATATGGTAAACGATTAAGAAACCAAACTTGAACATATATTTTGTTCAATAAAGCTCGGTTACGTTCAGTTAAAAAAACATAATATATGTTAAACGATTAAGTAACACGAATACTCAGAAAAAAATGGTGTATGTCTGAAATCACAATTAAACCTAGTTCAAAAATCGACACACTTGATAATAATTAAATTAAATTCAAATAAAATCTGATAAAATCTCGAATAAAATCGAAACACTATAATCAATTCGAATCGACTAAAACATTAAATATGTTAAAGATTTAAGAAACCAAACTTGAACATATAGATTGGTTCAATAAAAGCTTAGTTCGATTAACAAATAAACATAAAGTATAGTAAATGATTAAGTAACACAAATACTCGAAAAAGATTGGTGTATATCTCAATTAAACCTAGTTCAAATTTCGACGCAATTGATAATAATTATTTAAATTAAACTCAAATAAAATTCGATAACATTTTGAATAAACTCGAAACATTATAATCAATTTGACTCGACTAAAACATAAAATATGTTAAACGATTATGAAACCAAACTTGAACATATATTTTGTCCAATAAAGCATGGCTTGATTAAAAAAAACATAAAATATGTTAAACGATTAATTAACACGATTACTTAGAAAAAAAATAGTGTATGTCTCAAATAACAGTTAAACCTAGTTAAAAAATCGACGCAATTGATAATAATTAAATTAAACCCAAATAAAATTCAATGGAATTTCGAAAAAAAACTCGAAACACTATAATCAATTAGAATCGACTAAACATAAAATATGTTAAACGATTTAAGAAACCAAACTTGAACATATATTTTGTCCAATAAAGCTTGGCTCGATTAAAAAAAACATAAAATATGTTAAACGATTAAGTAACACGAATACTACAAATACATTGGTGTGTATCTTAATTAAACCTAGTTCAAATTTCGACGCATTCGATAATAATTAAATTAAACTAAAAAAGAAAATCGATAAAATTTCAAAACACTGTAATCAATTCGACTCGACTCGACTCGTTTACACGCGTAGGCCCGGAAAGAGAGAAAGGAAGTAAAGGAAAAAAAAATCAGGGGGCGAAGCAGACCAAATCTAGTTGGATTGGATTCAAACACTTGTAAAATAAAAAAAAAAAAAAAAAAAAAGAAGATTTGGAATGAAATCGACGGCTCTAATCACAAAAGAAGTTTCTTAATCCAACGGCTGAGAATACAAGTGGTTCATCTCAGGCTTCCCCCATGAAAACCTCATAAATCCTCTTCTCAATTCAGTTCAGCCTCCACACAACTCCTCTCTCTCTCTCTCTCTCTCTCTCTCTCTCTCTCTCTCTTCTCTCTCTCTAGGACTGTAGATGCACATATACATAAAACTTCACCGTATCTATATTATCTCCACAATATTCTTCTTCTACAATTAAAATAAAAAAAAATTATTTTTATTTGGTAGGATTAAATTTCTGGAAGATGCAAGCGAATAACGATTCCGAATCTCAACCGAGTAATAATCCCCAAAAGGATGGTGGCAACAACGACGACGAGAGCACTAGTGACAACAAGGTGGTGGTGGCGCCGCCGGTAGCGGCGACGGCGGCGGTGCAGGGGCAGCAGTGGGTGGCGATGCAGTACCCGCCGGCGGCGGCGGCGATGGTAATGCAGCATGGGATGATACCGGCGCCGCATTACGCGCCGCACTACATGCCCTTCCACCACCCACACCCTCACCCACACCACCGCCACCACTACCACCACCAGCCGCCGCCGCCGCCGTCTCCGCAGCATCATCAGGGCGGCAATGGCAATGGGGAGAATCGCACGATCTGGGTGGGTGACCTACATAATTGGATGGACGAGCAGTATCTCCGCACTTGCTTCGATTCCACCGGAGAGGTATTTTCTTGAATTTATTTTTTCCCTTTAATTCCCCTTAATTATTCTTTTTTTTTTTTTTTTTTTTATTAATGTTGTAAAAGAATTGATTTTTATTTATGGGTTTTTGTTTCTTGACGTTTGTTTTATTGAGTAATGAGTGTTGATGTGAATATTAATTGTTTTCGAGACTTTCGTATGTGTTGTAACTTTATTAGTCATAGATTTGAGGCATAAATGAATACGATTTCGAACCAAGAATCGACGATATTATACTACTCGAAAAATAACAAATTTATATCTATAAATATTTATATATATAATATGTTAGGTTTTTGAGAAGCAAGCGGTGGGCCCCGTGTAGCCTTATGCTGGCTCCGCCACTGCGATGTGATTTACCTGTGTTTTTCAAATTTGAAAAGTAAAACTTTTCATGGTTTTACTTTGTTCTATTGAGTTCTAAAGTTATTGATTAGTTTTTTTCATATCTAATTTACAATAGAACCTCCATAAATTAAATTAATAACCTCGCTTAAATAATAATTTTTCTCGGTACTCAGCAAAAACGTATTAAATTATTAGTTCGGTAATTTTATATTTCGATAAATTAATAGAATTTTGCTAGTTCCGACTCTATTTCGTTGAATCTTGTACAATATAGTAACTTTGGTCCAACCGAACAAGTTTTTCGACAAATTCATAACTTCGTTTTATTTTCTTTTAGGCGATGCAAGAACTTCCTTCTAATAGTATTGCTGTTAGAACTGAAATTGTCATTTTGACCGATCTTGTTTTTCCAAGTACCATCAAGAACTAGCAATTCCAATTCCAACTTTTTTCGTTCTTTTTTGCAATTTCAAGAGTTCGATGTTTCAAGTTTGGCTTTGACTTTGACGATCCTTTTCTGCAGGTTTCCTCGATAAAGCTCATTCGCAATAAGCAAACGGGGTCCACCGAAGGGTACGGATTTGTGGAATTCTCAACTCACGCCGCAGCCGAAAAAGTCCTCCAATCCTATTCTTGCATGGCTATGCCCAGCACCGATCAATTTTTCCGTTTGAATTGGGCTACATTCAGCATGGGCGACAAACGTTCGAATATGAACGGCTCAGATCGCTCCATCTTCGTAGGGGACTTAGCCGCTGATGTCACCGACACATTACTGCACGAGACTTTTTCCACTAAATACCCCTCCGTTAAAGCTGCTAAAGTTGTCATTGATGCTATTACGGGCCGCTCGAAAGGCTACGGTTTCGTTAGGTTCGAAGATGATAGTGAAAGATCGCAGGCTATGACTGAAATGAACGGTGTTTATTGCTCGAGTAGGCCCATGCGAATTGGCCCAGCTACTCCGAGGAAGTCGTCTGGTTATCAGCAACAATACTCGCCACAAGGTATGTCTAATATTTATTGCAATTTGTTTTATTTTTTATTTTTTATTTTTTACTTATACTCCTAACGCTTCATAGTATCTGTCGTTCAAGGTTTTTACACACATATTAAGAAATTTATTTATATATGGTTGAATTTTAGGAAAAGACGTAAGAAAGATTAAAATAGCCTTTGTCGTTAATACTTGATAGAGTTGGATTCATCGTTTTTAATTTCGACGTTATTGTTTTAATAGGTGGGTACTCAAATGGCTTCTCTGCGCACGGCTCGCAATTATCTGATGGAGATTCCGTGAACACGACAGTTTGTCAACCGCTCCTATCTTATTTTTCCCTTATATATAAATATGTATGTATAAAATAATTTGGCTAATATTTTTATTTTTGATAGATTTTTGTTGGAGGACTCGACCCTAGTGTCACAGACGAAGAACTGAGGCAGCCCTTTTCGGAATACGGTGAAATAGTATCTGTCAAAATACCAGTTGGAAAAGGATGTGGCTTTGTACAATTCGTGAACAGGTACGCACTTCAGTATGTTTATTTAAATACCAATTTATTTATCATCTCACGAAAAGAATTCCAATTTTTAAATTACAATATTTGACAAATACAATTTTGACAGGAACGACGCTGAGGAGGCATTGCAGCAGTTGAGCGGTAAAACAATTGGAAAGCAAACTGTTCGTCTTTCGTGGGGGCATAGCCCTGCAAATAAACAGGCAAGTAATTAGTCAAAAAAAAAACAATCAAAATTCACTTTTTTAATTACATAATTCAATTTTTAAATCTTATTGATATATATTCTTTCGCTGCAATTTTTGCAGTCGAGGGTCGATTATGCACATCAATGGACAGGTGCAGCGTACTACGGTGGTCCCTACTTCGACGGCTATGGATATGCTTTGCCGCCACCTCACGATCCGAATATGTACACCGCAGCATATGGTGCGTACCCATTTTACGGTACCCATCAACAGCAAGTAAGCTGAAATAAAAAAAAAGAAGTCCGCTCTGCCAATAAAAAAATAACATTTTTCTTTTTCGCATACGTGGAGCAAAACCGTATACCTCACATGTTTGTTGTGTGTGTTTTGGGCCGATCCGCACACACACGAGCGTGGAATTTTGATCCGATTTTTTTTAGGTAGTAAGTTAGCTCTCTAGGGAAAATACTTGAGTGAGGATTTTTGTTTTGTTTAGAAGTGTGTATGGACTTGATATTGAAGACTCTACTTCTAGATTTATTAGAATAAAAATGTGATCTTTCAATGAATTATTTTGATTGAGATACATTTATAATTTATAATAAATACTTTGATTTATAATTTTTGGGGTGCGTTATTTTGGTTGTTCTTTGTTTGATGTTTGAACTGAGGTGAATATACGATTGGATTTATCGTGGCTTGCTTCGTTTCTTTTTCGTATTTGCACACAGTGAAAATGTTTGTTCTGCAATATTGATGTTGAAAATCATTTAGCAATTCTATGTTTTAGAGTTTGATGATTAAAGCTAAATGTGATTATGTGTTATGAAGACATGTTAAAATACAATAAAAATGAGATGAAAATTGTTTTACAATGCCAATGACAACTAGGGATGAAAATCGGACGGTGGGATAAATAATTAGCACATTCGGAAAATTCTTATTTTCCGAAGCGAAAATACTAATTCTAATTTTGTTAAGAAAATCGACAAAGTATTGGTATTTAAATTCGGATCAAAATTAGCACAACTCGAAGTCGGATAGATCAGAAAGGAATAAGCCTTTCCAAAAGGCCCGAAAATTTTGGAATTTCGGAAAAAATATCGGAAATAACATAAGTTTTAAAATTTCTAAGCATAACGGAATTTTTTGAAATTTAATCTTTTTTCAAAAATAAGAACATCCACGTCGTTAAAAGTAAAACTAATAATTACCAAATTTCAATTTAAAAAAAAAATAAAAAAAAAAACAAACCACATCATAATATCCAATAAAACCTCTAACAACAATTCAATTCAATATGTCAAAATCTTAAAACAAAACTTAAATCAAATATTGTTTGTTTCATAGAAGGAAAAAAAACTTAAAATTAGTATTATATAATATATATATATATATATATATATATATATATATATATATATATATATATATATATATATATATATATATATATATATATATATATATATATATATATATATATATATAAGTGTCTTCTTTAGAAAAAAAATTTGGGAATTTTTTGGAATTATTTTCAGAAATTAAATCGGATCGGAAATTCTATAAGTTTTTTGTTATATAATTTCAATTCTAAATCCAAAAAAAATTGGGAAATTTCAAAAATCAAAATTTCGTAAGTCAGAATGAAAAAGGTTATCAAAAATCAGAACTTTTCGGATTGGAACCGGCGAAAATTGGAATTTCAGATACATTTAAGATTTTTCTTTGTAATTAACATATTTTTCTCAAAAAAATATGAAAATAAAAATAAATAAATAAAAGAATAAAAAGTTATTTTTTCTTTTTAACATTTTAGAATTACATTTAATTACTACATGTAATCCCGATCCATGTGCCCTCTTTTCGGGGCAAGCTCAACACAGGAAAAAAAATGGCTGCATTTTCTCTCTCTAACTTCTCTCCGGTTCCTGCTGCAATTCAATGCTCCTCTTCATCTTCTTCTTCGCAGCTTCGGAGCAGAAGAATATTCCTCAAAATTGAGGCTTTCGCTTCATTTTCAGCTAATTTGCCGCCTTTATCTTCAAATCCTAAAGTCGTCGTGACGAGAGAGCGCGGCAAAAACTGCAAACTTATTGACGCTTTGGTAATTCATTCGTTTCTTACGGAATTATTTATTCCCTTTATGCTGAATTCTATTTTTTTTTTTTGGAAATTTAATTGAATAATTTGTTGAATTTGTATTGAGATAGGGATTGTACATCACTAGTTTTGCTGGGGGAATAATACGCTTTTGTATTGCATTACTGTTATATATAAAAAAGGTGCAGATTACTGAAAATGGAATTAGCTGGTGTTTGTGGTTTTTCTATATTTCTCTGTTGATGTTCCTTTTTTTTTTTTTTTTTTTTTTTTTGTGTGTGTGGTTGAAATGTTGTTGTTTTAGAAATGATGGATTCAGGAAAACAAAATTAGGGCAAATTACGACAACCCCCGAGTTAACGTCAAATTACAAAAAAACTTCAAATATGAATCTTCTTTCACGTTCACCCTTCTAGTGTCACATTTAGTGGAATTTTCTAGATTACGTGAAATATTCTCCAATTTGTACCCATTTTATCCCATTCAAGCTTCACATTTTGAAACAAGATGATCGTAAGATGTGTCTCTTGGCTTGTAAGTCTCAGATTGTGGTGCATCTTGGCTTGTAAATATCAGATTGTGGTGCATTAGAAACTGTATTTTTGCACAAAACTGCACAAAACGAGTACAACGTAGAGAAGATTCCACGGAATGTAGAAAATTCTATTGAATTTGACACCATACGGGTGGACGTGTAAGAAGATTCATAGTTAAGGAGTGGTTGTACCCAGACATGAGGGATTTTTTCGTAATTTGACCTACCATCAGGTCGCCGTAATTTACCCAAAAAATTATCAACTAACTAATTTGGATTGGGTCTGAAGGGGTTTCTGAGAAAGGATGAATAGGATGTTGTTACTATATCAAATGTAATATTGTTTTCTTGTGAGAAGAGAGGATGTGGCTTAACAACGAGCACAAGCTCTAAGATCTAAGTATAGTTGATCTATATTATTCGATCGACTGGAACTCTTTCTATTTCCTTTCCCGCGTGGAACTGATTGTACCTACGTTGTCTTTCGACTAATAAATTTGCTTACCCTGCAATTATAGCAAGCGATTCTTGAATGTCAACTCGACATGTGTTTGCTAAGTTCCTCTCAATAGCATAAATCTCTAGAGTATTTCATCGTAAACCTTAGTACGGGGTTGTAACATGTTCCTATTTTTCAGGCAACTCGTGGGATTACCTCTCTGGAGCTTCCGCTGATTCAGCATACGAGGTTACCTGATTCAGACAAGCTTTCTTCCGTATTAAGGAGTAAGAACCAAATGATTTCATGCCTTTGTTTTTTTCGTGGTGTTTGAAGAGTTGAGGCATTTTTCATTTCCATTTCCAATCCTTTGCTACCAGCAAATACGAGCTGTATTGCTCTTTTTAAGATAGTTCCCCTGTTCAAAAATGTGTGTATATATATATATATATATTGTATTGAATAGTCGTTAATATATCTGATTATTCATCGTGCTGCAGGCACTTCATTCGACTGGATCATCATAACTTCACCCGAAGCTGGTGTAGTTTTTCTCGATGCGTGGAAGTAAGATTCAGCAGCTTCAACAATAATTCTAAATAAAAAAAAATAAAAAAAAATCGCAAGTGTCTTGCCTAGATAACAAGTTACTAATTAATCGTGTGGATATCCTATTGGCTGATTTCATTCATCATCTCAAGATTTTGATCGACAGAGCTGCAGGAACACCGAAAGTTAGGGTCGGAGTTGTTGGAGCTGGTACAGCGAGTGTATTCGAGAAACTTCAGCCTCCGTCAAAACAAAGCCTGAATGTGGCCTTTTCACCATCAAAAGGTGTTTTTAAAGATATTTTCCGTATTTCTACACACTATAAATAAAACAAATTAAAAAGAGAAAGAGCGCCGACATAGGCATACCTTTCTGCTAGTGTAACTTTTTTCATTCGTGTACAGTAAATAACTTTAAGCTGTGATTTAATCAGCTATTGGCAAGGTTTTGGCAGCTGAGCTTCCGAACGACGGAAACGGAAGGTGCACTGCTTTGTATCCCGCTTCTGCAAAAGCTGGCCATGAAATCGGTGAGAGCTAAAATATATTTTTAATTTTTAAAATCGACTAATTTGACGTTCGGAGCTTAATGTAATTCGAAGTTCTGATACTTCAAACATGATCATATTATATTGATAAACAACCAAGCACATGCAAAAAAACAAAGATTACTCGTAAAAAATACCAGAACTAATCAATTGTATACTGCTGGATTTCATCGTTTTTGTGCATATTATATAACTCGTGAAATTCAAGTTACGATTCAATTCAATCTCTGTTTTAGAGGAAGGTCTCGCAAAGCGTGGGTTTGAGGTTACAAGACTGAACACATATACCACGGTACGAGAAATTCTATATAAGTAAATTCAAAACATTAATTAAATGGCCTTTAAATTTTTAATTTAACTCGTATTTTTCGTCGGAGGATTTTATTTTTCTTGCAGGAGCCCGTAAATAATGTGGACGAGAAGATTTTGGAACAAGCACTTTCTGCTGCTGTTATTGCTGTAGCATCACCTTCTGCAATTCGGTAAACTGGTCCGATAACTTGTGATAGGCTACGCTTAATCACGTGTATACCTTATTTTATTATTTTTTTTATATATTCCATTGTATTTCGTATCGAACCAATTACGGAATCACTTCTACTAACCAGGGCTTGGATTAGCTTAATACCGGAAACACGAAAATGGGATAACGCTGTTGCGTGTATCGGGGAGACAACTGCCGTTTCTGCCAAGAAACAGGGGTTGAGGAATGTATACTATCCCGAAAATCCAGGCATTGAAGGGTATTTTTGTAACATATATATGTGTATGTATATATGTATTATGTCGCCACATCAGATTTCAAAATATAATTCGACTTTTTTGTTCAGGTGGGTTAATAGCATTTTGGAAGCCTTACAAGTCGAAAACCAGTTGCAGAAGATCTAACCATGTACATCTGCGGTAATGTATCTATGAGGTAGCCAAGGATATATATATAAATTCGGTTAACGACATTTTTTTAGAGCGATTAATGTTAATTAATATCTCGAGTGTAAATATATTTTTTCATTACCCAAAATAAAAATACCTATCTTGATTTTAATTATTATTGCTTTCAATAGTTTTTTTCTTGTACAGAAGTTGTTTAGTGTAGCTCCATGTTGATATAATATAAATATAGGGTAAATTACGGTCACCCCCTGATGTAAGGTTAAATTACGAAGAAATCCATCTTGTTTGGGTAATTACAATATAGGGTAAATTACGGTCACCCCCTGAGGTAAGGTTAAATTACGAAGAAATCCATCTTGTTTGGGTAATTACAATCATCCCTCAATGAATTTTCTTACACCTTCACCCTTGTGGTTTTAAATTTAGTGGAATCTTCTAGATTATGTGGAATATTATCTAGTTTGTACCAACTGTTACTCCGTTCGAGCTCCTGATTTTGAAATAAGATGATCATAAGATGTGGCTCTTGTCTTGTAAATATCTGCATCAAAAACTGCATTTTTGTACAAAATGAGTACAAACTAAAGAATATTCCACGGAATCTAGAAGATTATGTTGAATTTGACACCATAAAGGTGGACGTGTAAGAAGATTCATAGTTAAATTGAGGAGTTTTTTTTTCGTAGTTTGACCTTACTTCACGGATGCTCGTAATTTACCCTATAATAATGATATATTTGTCTAGGGTAAATTACAGTTTTCACCTCTCAAGTTTGCATTGATTTCACTGTTTGTCCCGAATGTTCACAAAAAACACATTTGATCCCTCATATTTCAACAATTTAACACTTTTGGTCATTTCCGTCAATTTACTGTTAGTCCGTCAGTTAAGACAGTTTTGAGCAAATTCTCGACTCCATAGTTACTAACGGAAAATTGACAGAAATTATTAAAAGTGTTGAATTTTTAAAACTTGAGGTATCAAATGTATTTTTCGTGAACATAAGGGACTAAATGTGGAATTAATGCAAACTTAAGGGATGAAAACTATATTTATCCCATTTGTCTTGACATAGATCTCTGGTCTTTTGTACTCGTTGCTGAAAAATAGGCACACGTGAATACTGAAATATTTTATTTGGAAAGAATAGAGGACAATCATGCATGGTGAGGATATGACAGCTGGCAAAGCCAAATCGAATATGCTATCTATATTAATATGACTGGTTAATAATTAAATGTGAAAATATTCTTTACTATATATGTTTCTCTAATTTGTCTCATTACCAGATTCTTTTTGTTTTTTCCACACATGTAGTTTGGAATCTTCCACTGATTATATTAAATTTTGCTAATTTCAGAAAATTAAAAACATTTAATTTGTTGGATTAAGATTCTGTCAATAAGAAGACAAGGTAGAACCATGTGGCGTTGAATAACAATGTTTTTGGACACTTTCATGAGTACTTAATAGTTAATTAGTATACAACGATCTAATCGTTCGATCGGTTAGAAAAAGTCGACATCGAACCTTTTTTGTCTCGTCTATCAAATAATATTGTGCGTAATAATATTTTAGCGTCATTAATAATAATTTATCCTCTTAATTAAGTTCATTAGTCGATGTTTTTAACTCGTTTAAACTTTTGTCCTGCTTTTTCTAGCGGCCGAAGTGTAACATGAAATTTATTTATACAATTTCAATTTTACGAGTACTATTTATTTTCTCTCTCTTCCCCCACTTTTTCTTCTCTATAGGCTTTTTTTTTTTCTCCCTCACGCTCTCAAACTAGGTTTGCAAAAGCACATTCATCAACCATAGAGAGAAGGCTTCTAAAAATTGAAACAGTATTCGTAAAATCGAAACTGCATTTATCAACTCCCCATTGTAATTTGTGAAGAGGGTTTTGGGCATCGCCTCAGAATTTTTTTTGAAGGGGTATTAACATTAGGTAGCATAACGTAAATCAAAATATAATATTATCTTTTCAAAATACGGTGATTTGTGATTCGTGAAAAATACTATTAAGTGAACTAGTATAATCTAACATGCATATTTTTTGGATTGTAAGTGAGCCGAGATCCACCGGCTCAAACTAAATATCGAAAATGGATTTATTTATTTATTTTGATAAAAAAAATGAATTTTTTATTTAAAGAAGAAAAGGCTGCAAAATGGACAAAAATGGAAGCTCGTGAAGCTTAAAATCATTTGTAGAACTTTTGTAAAGTTGAAGGTATAAGAACAGCTTGATGCTATTTAATTTGTTCATTTATACTTTTACACATTGAGTTTGAGTTACGTTTCCAAGTTCTTCTTTTTATATTGGGGTTTTAAGAAAATGTAAATCTTACTCAATCTATATGATTCATTTCATACCCTTGATTCATCTCTCGTCTCATTAGGGGTGAAAATCGGGTTGGTCCAATCAAAGTTGACACTTTCTCAGAAAAAAATAGTTTTTTTTTTTTTTTCTTTTTCGTTTGGGAATTGGAAAACTAATTTTAATTTTGTTCCAACCCTTAATAAGGATGATATAGTCAAGAAGAACTTTCGGATAATATACGTACTTAATAACGATGATATAATAAATGCAATTTATTTTTCCGAGAAGACGTGGAAGTTTTGAAAAATAAAATCGGTTAAAAAAAAATTGAACTCATATATTACAATTACATCAAAACATTTTGGAAAATTTGTACTTTTGGGATTCGAAATGAAAAATATTGTAAAAATATGGATCAGAATAAGTGATATTCAAAATTTCAGTTCTAATTTTTTTTTTCTCCCTCATATATTCAATTAAGAAAAATAGAAAAAAAACTTTATTAAGTGTGGCTGCTGGGATTCGAGCCCAGGTCTCCACGGCCACAACGTGGAATTCTTACCACTAAACTACAGCCACTTTGATGCTAAGTTTCTAGCGTTTATATTATTATAGTAATAAATATAAACCGTCAAACAAAGCATAATAAGTGGTTGAGGTGGATAAATATGTTAGAACTGATAATCAAGTCCCAAAAGATAGAAATGTAGCTTTTTTCTATCTTTTGTGTAATGACTAATGACTTCACACCACAAAAAAGAAAAGAAGAAAAGGGTCTTAGTTAATTATTTCTATTTTGTTGTCATGCTCACAAAAAGTGAGACCACAGAAAACAATGGAGATTACACATTCTGGCCTTTCCTAAATAATGTAGCCATGTATGTATCAAGTGTCCTTGCAAGAAAAAAAAATGAAAAAACGAGAAAATGAAGAAATACGAACCAAAATACCGAAAATCGCACCTTTACGAATTATCTCGTGCTGGAAATCATCGAACCCTATATAGTTAATTTGTTATGTTTCGTTTTTTAGTGAATACTCGAACCAAATGCACCCAAACGCTTAAGACGACATTGTTTTATAAGTGTAAGTTCAATTGTGTATAGAATTAGTTATAAGGATGAAATCAAAATTTCAATAGTCACAACATCCTATATAATCGATGAATTTTTTAGAAATATAACATTAAATTGCGTGATTTTTATTGAAACAAGAAAAAAAAATGCTTATTGTTTTCTTTTTTTGGTAACGAAGGAACCTGCAACCAACAATATAGCTGCACTGGGTAAACTCTACACTCACGTATAATAACTTGCAAACTGTACGAGAAACAAAAATGCTTATCCTTATTATTAGGTGTTATTGTCAACACTTCGGAATTTTTAACAAAAAAAATTCACTTATAATACTCAAAAAACAATCTTTTGCAAACCCTTTTATTTTTCAAAAGTATTCTCTCAATTAAATCCTTAATGTGATATATATTACCCATTCTAAACCGCTATTTATTAAATAAAACATTCTTTTATTAAATTCTAGCATTAATACAAATCAAATCGAAGGTTTTATTATGATAAGTATAATATAAAAGAAAAAAAATTGATGGAAGTGAGTGAACTTTAATATTGGGGATAGAGTTCAATAATTAAAGTGGGGATATTGTAATTGATATTGATTTTCAATTACCCATTTAAAAATAAAACAAAAAAAGTGTTTTTTTTTTTAGTACAAAAAGTTAGTTGCCCACTTTTTAAATATCCAGCTTTAGTGATAATGATAGTGCATTATTGTTATTACATATGGTCCATTTGCTTCATAACACCACTTCCTGAAAGAAGAGCAGACAAAGCCAAAAATGTCTATGGTCCTATTTTTTATTTAGGTAATAAAGTTATATTGAAAAAAAAATGAATTTGTACGAGTTCTTTAACGATTCACGATTGCTATATTTTTCGATTCGAGCTCGTCACAAAATCATAATTTGATCAGTGCAATTATTTATACATTTCGAGTGGTTTGGTTTGCGAATTATTGCACGATAGTGAAATTTGCATAGTGCACGTATGTAACTGTGAATTATTTTTGTAAAAATAAAAATTAAAAAAGAAAGTCGCGATATATGTTAAAAAAAATGAAAATTACGGTTTTTTGGATTTAAGATATATGTAAAAAAAATTAAAATGAAGAAAAAACTTATATTTATAATGCAATTAAATTAAACCTCAAATAATTAGGTAGGGTAGTATTATTGATGCCAAAGCAATCGACTGAGACACGTAATTGGAAGTGGTTGATAATGTTTGCCTTTCTCCTATCAATATCTTTTAGCCTTATTTAGTGAATTATATATATAAATCTCTTATCTTAATAAAAATTTGTGTAGTCTTTACAAAAAAAATATGTAATAATTTGGCATAATTATGCACCCATTTTATATTTCATGATATAAATGGAAGTTGTTTTTTTTTTTTAAACACATTTTGTTGCCAATTTTCTATGAATTGATTAGGAACTATTAATAATTGAGAAGTTGAGATTCGAGAGTCGAGAGTATATTTGGTCGATTTTGGAGCATATTTACATTTTATTTTAGAAAAAATGTTTTGAGAAAATTTTGATAAAAATAAGCAACCTTTGTTTGCATTGTAGCAGTAAAATCATATTTAAAAAATGATAGATTAATGTATCTTAATTTAAAAAAAAAATTAAATAAATAAAATGATTTTTTTATTTTTTTGTATTTTAGTAACACATGGTTAGACATTTATTATATGGTTGCCACAAATTGATTTTATTCTTGTCTGGTAATTAATGGATATTTCTTGATAAAACAATTAATATTTACCTGAAAAATACTTCCGGCGGTTTTTAATTGGTTTTCTCGAAATTGATATTTCACCATCTAGGCATCTACAAATTAAATTTGTCCTTCCTATACTAACCGATGACTACAAGTGTACAAATATATTTATATAAAAAATGTGAAATTATTTATTGTTTGATGTATTTCATGAAGGGTGGAAATCGCGGTGAGATTTCCAAATTTCATCAATTTCAATTAGGTCGGTTTTAGCCAAAACCCGAACCGAACCGAATATATCGGTTTTTGTAAAATAAAAAACCGTGTATGTCGGTTTTTTATCGGTTCGGTTTCTTTCGGTTTCGGTTTTTTTCGGTTCGGTTTCGGTTATTTTTTGGTTCAAGCGTAACTATATATTCAAGTTGTACAAACAAAATAATACAATTACAATTACTTTCACAACTTACTAATGCAATGAAAATATAAAATCTTTAATTTCATAGGACTTAACGTAATTTATAGATGATGTATTATGCTTCATTTTTTTCCCTACTTTTATCTACCACATTATTAAAATTTAAAACCATGAACTCATGTAAATTTTTAAGTACTAAATAAATAAAATACAATGTCTCAATTTATGAACAAATGCTTAGAATGAGACAAGTAGTTGAAAGATAGAAAATAAATATTAGGGTAAAATAATACATGTATTATATAAAATGAAGTCATTTTATAGTTTCGGTTCGGTTCGGCTTTTCGGTTCGGTTATTTACCTTTCCACCATACCGAACCGAATAATTCGGTATTTCAAAAATAAAAAACCGTACATGCGGTTTACTATTCGGTACGGTTTAAAACGGCTCGATTTTTCGGTATTTCGGTTCGGTTTTTCGGTTTTTCGGTTTTTATGCTCACCCCTAATTTCAATCGGAAGATATCCGTATTTGGAGCCGTATTTTTCATATCGGTTTTTGAAGTTCCGATTTTTTGATTTTTCCGAATTTATTTGGGACATAATCGGCATGGTATATAAAATTACCGAATATTTCAATTCTCGATACGATTTTAGTTCCGAATATTTTTATGATTTTTCAAATTATAAAAATAATTTTATGATATATTTTTTAATATCATAAAATAATTTATGTATAGTTTATATGAAAAGTATAAATATCGAAGATCAAGTAAATTAAAAAGTTATAAAAGATTAATTGGTACCAGAGACTTTATGTTGTATTTTTTCTTATAAGAAAATCTATTTTTCAATTAGTTGTTCCTATAAGTGTTTTTAATTATTGTGTTTTGTCGAACTTTGCTTTTGACTTTTTTTGCATTTTCCTGCAAAAATTCAAAAAAGATAGAAAAATATCGTGAAAATTTCCATTATATCTGAACTTGGAACAAGGGATAATAAACTAATGTAATTTCCAAAATTTTCTAAATTACGCCAATTCTGAGGCATTCCGAAATCGGAATGAATTTTTTGCATTCTAAATTTTTAGGAACAAAAAATTGAAATCCATTATTTTTTACTTTCGAAAAGTATTGGACATTTACCGAAAAACCCATTTTCGATCCATTGAAGGAAATTAATAACAAAAAAAATTAAACTAATAATAATAATAATTAGTTAATATGTCCCAGTTGCATGGTTACAAGTTACAACATTTGTTGTTTTGCTGACATCTTGGTCAGACTTTGTTTCCATCCTAAGAAAAGTTAATTGCATAAATGTTTGTAATTAATTGTTTGTTATGTATGGGTTTATTATTAATTAAATTAATGTTTAGAGATTGCAAAGAATATATTGGGATAATTAATTATTGCCTGACAATGTTTCGATTATGAAGCTATTCGGTCAAACATGGAACAAAATTAATTCAATTTCAGAAGAGATCAAGAAATCTTACCAGGGGTTTCGAGTAAATGGATCGATTTAATTTGCAAAAGATTTCTTAAATTTGATTTTGAGTTTTTAAATTTGAATTTCAAATTGTGATTCATTTGGAAAGGGGTCGGAATTCCGTCGATTTTGATCCCCATGTTTTCGATTTTATAACAATATTCTTCATTTCGAATTTTGAAATTTTTGATTGTTTTTATTTCAAAACGTAATTTGTATATATATATATATATATATATATATATATATATATATATACACTAGATTTCAGATTTGAATCCAATTTTAATTTTCAAGATTTCCCAAAAATTCCATCTCAAATACCAAATTTCGATTATTATGTATGTTATACTGTAGATACTAAGAAAAAGGAAATTACAAATTTCGATATGAATATTTTCGATTATAGAATATTTTTTTAATATAATTTATGAAATTGTGATTTTCAATTTTTTTGAAAATTCCTAAACGAAATTGGAATTAGTTTTTCGCCGAAAAAAAATAGATTTTTTTCTGAAATTTCTAACTTTGATACTGATCCTTTTGATTACAACCCCTTTATTTGCTAATAATGTAAATACGAAAAAATTGAGTTGATTCTAATGCATGATTATCCAATATTGTATATTTTTTATCGAGCTTTTAAAGTTGAGTTTGAGCCTGATTTGATAACAATCGAGTCAAGATCGAACTGACGTTAATCGAACCGAACATGTATCCAAGTCGAGTAGCTTGATTTTTGCATATAAAATGAAATATGTTTTCAAACTTCATTTGTTATGTTAAGAAATTAAGCTCAAACGAACTTTTAACGGATAATTCCAAATTAAGTATCAAGTATCTTGGTTTAATTTTCACACATATTTTTGTCCCACAACAAATCTTAAGTTTCACAAATATTTTTAAATGTGTCCGTGAAACGAATTATTATGACTAAATAATTCTAAGCCTTTAGTGCAGGGAGATAATGACTTACTAATTGTGTGTTATGGAACATAATGGTGTCTCTTTGGTGCCTATAATTAGTGCTGCTAGAACAATTAGGTAAAGTCATAAATACACCGAAGATTAAATATTGACCTTATTTTATTCACTTTTAATGCAAAATTAGAGAATCTAACTTCATGGATTTTATGCGATTAATTGTATTTATAATTATACGAATTTGGCGATACGTGGTCAAAATTCAAATGGGCTTTATAATTAATTCAATAAACTAACTTTTTTTTTTTTTTGAGAACGAAAGGACGATTTATATTATAAAGTCAAATCAGAAGTTACAAATTGTTGAATCTCAAGAGGTAAAGACTCAGTACAAAAATCATCTTGAAAACAGAGTCGAGCAATATTATGTGCTACTCGATTCCCAGTTCTTCGGACATGGTTGGTAGAAAAAAACTCAAACGAGTTTGCAAGGGCATGAATATCTGTGATAATGTTTCCGTACACTGACCATTCTTCACATCCGTCACAGATTGCTGCAATAACCACGGCGGAGTCTCCTTCTAGAACGATTTTGGTCCATGATCTTCCTTGCGCAAATTCCACCGCTAAGAGTGCTGCTTTTGCTTCAGCCGAGGTGGGGTACAGAGGTTGGTTTATACAAATCGAGTTCCAGCCCACACACTCACCCAAATGGGTTCGAGCCACAATTCCTACACCAACACATTTGTCCTTTGAATTGATAGCCACATCAAAGTTGACCTTAATCACATTCGTAGTCGGCGGAGTCCAATGAGCCTTTAGTGTTCTTGTAGAAAGCTGATTCATGAGGACTCGAGCTGCCGGGTGACGCAACTGATCTTCAATTCTTCCAACAAAAGAGATGACCTCCATAACTTCTTTGAACTCATCCTCGAAAACAAAACGATTTCGCGCAAACCAAATAGCCCAACAAATAAGCACACATTTCTCAAACTCGACAATATCGGTCGACCTTCTCATACTCAGCAACCACTCTCTCATATTATCCCCCTTCCACTGATGCACAATCCAGGAAACATTACTAAGAGCCCATACTTGCCTCGAGAAAGAGCAACTGGAGAAACAGTGAAATATATCTTCAACCTCGCACTCACACCGACCACAAAAATTATCAACTGTTATCTTCCTTTTATAAAGATTATCTTTGGTGGGAAGGAGGTTTTTACAAGCTCTCCATGCAAATATTTTTATCTTATTTGGGAGATTCAGCTTCCATATCCATTTCCACGGAGTTGAGGTGTTGTTAATGGAACTGCTCGACGCAGGATTGGAGATCTCATTTTCCAGTCGAACTGCAAGATTGTAAGCACTACGAACCGAAAAACGACCATTTTGGTTATAATGCCAAACCTGAATGTCTTTGTTGATTGAACTCCCAAGGGGAATAGCAAGAATATCACTCTGATCATCCTCCATAAATATTTCTCGGATCCTCATTTCGTTCCATTGGTTTGATTCACCCAAAATAAGCTCGCTAACCCTCATATCGGGGGGGAAATTGGCCTGCGGCGTGATCGGTTTAAAGGTAGATTCCCTAGGCAGCCATCGATGTTTCCAAATCAATATAGACTTCCCATCCCCCACTCTCCAGCGCAACCCCGCCTCTAAAATTCGTTTAGATCCAAATATGCTACGCCACGTAAACGAGGGATTAGAACCCAACCTTGCTCCTAAGATATCAGTGTGTGGATAATATCTCGCCTTTAGTACTTGACCTAAAAGACTATTGGGTGTCACAAGCAGTCTCCAAAGTTGTTTGGCAAGCAGTGCCATGTTAAACGCTTCAAGATCCCGAAATCCTAGTCCCCCCGATTGCTTACTAAAACAAAGATCGCTCCATTTAGCCCAATGAATTCCTTTCCCTTTGGTATTTTCCCACCAAAACCGTGCCATTAACTGTTCAATTTCTCTCGAGAAATAACCTGGAAGCTTGAAGCAACCCATAGCATAAGATGGGATGGCTTGTAACACCGATTTGATAAGAATCTCTTTTCCTCCCCTGGAGAGCCATTTTTCCTTCCACCCTTTGAGTCTTTGGCAGACCCTGTCTCGAATATTAGAAAAAACTTCACGTTTCGATTTTCCAATAACTGAGGGGAGACCCAAATATTTCTCATGCTTATCGACAATTTCCATCGGGAGGAGCAACTTAATTTCATCAATCGATTCTCGTCGCGACGTCTTACTGAAGAGTATACTCGACTTTTGATAATTTATTATCTGGCCCGAAGCTCTCTCATACAGACCAAGAGCATCTCGTATACTGTGGGCAGAGTTTTTATTGGCTTTGCAAAATATAATAGTGTCGTCGGCAAACATTAGATGAGAAATAGTTGGGGCCCCATTGCACACCGACAACCCCAAAAGATTTCCTCTCGATTCTTCTTTTCTGAACAATGCACTAAGGGCCTCGGCACAAAAGAGAAACAAGTATGGCGAGAGCGGATCACCCTGCCGAATACCCTGCTCGGGGTTTATCAAACCAAAGTGCCTACCATTAAGAACAACAGAATACGTCACTGAAGTGACACATCTCATAATCAAATCAACCACTCGTCGATCGAAGCCTAGTCGCAACATCGCCAATCGAAGAAAAGACCACTCTAATCTGTCATAAGCTTTACTCATATCCAGTTTAACCGCCATATGTTCCGCTGGGCTTCTTTTCATGTAATGGGTCAACTCGAATGCAATAAGAACATTATCTGTTATTAAACGAGATGGTACAAAAGCAGATTGGGAAATCGAAATGATTGCATTCATAAACGGCTTCAACCTATTCACTATACATTTGGAAACCAACTTATAAACCACGTTGCTCAGGCTTATTGGGCGAAATTGCGCCACTGTCTCCGGATTTGAACATTTAGGAATAAGGGTAATATGAGTATGGTTGTATAAATTTGGAGCCTCACCATGATTGAGGATAGCCAACACCCAAGTTGTTACATCCTTCCCTACTATACTCCAGTACTTTTGGAAAAATATGGCAGGTAGTCCATCTGGGCCTGGAGACTTTAGTGGCTGCATACACTCAAGAGAGTATCTCACCTCATCATCCGTATATTCTCGTAAAAAAGAAGCATTCATCTCTCGGCCAACTCTCGATTCCATTGTCGTTAATACCTCTTCCATTTGATCCAAGGACGGGTTCGTTGATTTGAAAATATCCCTGAAATAACTTAAGATAATATCTTCAATCTCATTATCCTCTTCACACCAAACTCCACCTTCGTTTCGGAGCCCCGTGATAGTGTTATTTCTCCTCCTACTCGAAGCTTTTGCGTGGAAGAATTTTGTATTTTATCCCCCTCTTGTATCCAATGCATTTTAGCCCTTTGTCTCCACACCATCTCTTCTTTATCAGCAAGACTTTCGAGTTCAGCCGAAATCTCAATAATTTTATTGTGAACAGCTTCTGAACGTGGTAATTGTTTCAGATAGCAAATACTCTCTTTTAGTTCAACCACTCGTTTTTTAACGCTTCCAAAAGAGTTTGAGCTCCAATGCTTAAATCTATCAATGCACTCCTCAAGATTCTGTCGAAGAGACCTATGTTTCTTCCAACCATCTTCCATCAATTTATCACATTCTTCGTTTTTCAGCCACATTGCCTCAAAACGAAAAGCCTTTCTTCTACTACGACCAGGAGGAATTCGATGATGAAGTGCAATCAGAATTGGCCGATGATCTGAATTCCAAGCATCCAAATGAGTAACCCGATAATTAGGAAATAACGTACTCCACCCATCTGAACCACACGCTCGATCAAGTCTTTCTTCTACAAAATTTGGGGGAGCCCTATTATTAGACCATGTAAATGGATATCCCACGAACCCTAAGTCACTTAAGCCTGCATCTGTAAGGCAATCTCCAAAATCTGACAATGCGCTGAAACCAACCCCATTACCACCACTCTTTTCTGATTCCGACAACAATGCATTAAAATCACCAGCACAAAGCCACGACAGATTGGAGACCGTTGATAACTGTCGAAGAATGTTCCATGATCGATGTCGCTCCTGTTCAACCGGATTGCCGTAAAAACCTGTAAATCTCCACTGTGGGGACCTATAATCATCATAAATGTGAACATCTATATGGTTCATTGAGAAGCTTTGTAAAACCACATCAATCTCTTTAATCCAGCACATAGCCAATCCTCCGGATCGACCTCTTGCTTCTACCGCTACACCATTCAAGTTAAGCTTCATTTTGATAACATCAAACTTCTGTACAGAAAGTTTTGTTTCCGATAGAAAAATGATTTGGGGGTTATTTACTCGAATTAGATCTTTGAGTGAATGAATTGTCCGCCGACCCCCCAATCCCCGGCAATTCCAAACTAGACAGTTCATTGCAAATCCAATACAAATCAGACGAGATAACGAGAAATGGGAAAACTAGGGTTCAAATATGAATAAAAGAAGAAATGATAACCCATATTCCAATGAACCCTGGGTAACAAACAAACACAACAGGGAATTTAGAAAAAGAACCACGAGATTGGATCTCAGACTGGAAGGTCGGGAAAACAAATCAAAGGAAAAATTTCAAGCAGATGGTCGGGAAGGAGCCGCCTCTCACAAAGGAGAGAAGAAGCCTCTCACAAATGAGAGAAAAAAGAGATTATCAGAGAACAAACAGCTCTAGATCTATACATGGAAGACCACTAGAAGTTTCAAAATCATTTTTTCTTCCATTCAATAAACTAACTCAAAGAAATAATATGACTTGCATTTAATCATTTTGATATTGACTGTCATTTTTTCGGGGTAAAAGATTGACCATTAATTCTAACTTCTAAGTGATGAAGAATTGTGTGAGTACAACTCAACTGATTTCGGTGTGGTAAGTTGTTGAAATGTTTTAAAATTGAGTACTGGCAGATTCAATGTAGGAATTTCAATTCCAACGAGGGGTTGGTTTCTTGTAAACACCAGACGTAAATCCGCTACGTTAACGAGTCGTTGAGCCACCTCGTTTTACATTTTTCAAATACTTGTCGGACAAGAAGATAGGGACTTTGGGCGAAGGGCTTCTCTTTTTAGTGCAAGAATTGCTCATTACACCATTATTTGATATTTATTGATGGCTACTATATTCAATTAATTATCCAATTAGAGTGATATTAGGATCCAATTATGAAAATTAATTGTCACATGGATTGTAAATGGCATGTCTATTTCATAGTCCGTAAACTATCATTAAGAATCACTTTCCCACCAGCCCTCATAATAATGGTTCTTTCTCATCACTACATATCAATTTCCCATTTCCATTATATATATATATATATATATATATATATATATATATATATATATATATATATATATATATATATATATATATATATATATATTACATTCTTTGACGATCCAGATCTATAGTGAATTAAAATCTCAAAACCTTTATAGTGGTTATGATGGATTCATACACATGCGATAAGAGAGATATATAGATAAGCATGTGAATTCAGTATCAATTATTATTATTTTTTTTTATTTTTTTTTATGCCAATTAAATATATTCTCTATATTAAATATTAAAATAAATAAAATAAAAACTCGCATGTATTCATTCGACTGCCATTCATTTCATTTTCAATTGCAAACTACTTTAATTGCCAACCATGTGATATATGCAGCTTTTGCATCCCTACAAGCCAACCCCACCTCTTTTTTTTTTCTTTTTTTTTTTTTATATATATATATATATATATAAAAGAAAAAAGAAAATAAATAAATATATTTATATTGTAATAAATTTATTTGATTTAACTAAAATTAATAACAGGTTTATTTTTATCTAAAATTGATAGAGATGAAAATATTTTCACTAAACACAAAGTTCAAGCTATATGTGAGAAAGTATATATATAAATGATTGAAAAATAATATTTTATTTGTATTTAATGTTTAAACTTGTATCATTCACACTATTACCCCTACCTTATGGAAAGAGGGAAAACCGAAAAAAAAAGGCGCCAAACCAAACGGTTGGTTCAGGACCATCAGGTAATATTACCGAAAAACCAGGGGCAATTTCCGGAATTGGGAGAGGCCCATATAAAAACTGCAGAGTTTTTTGCTGATACCAAAAAGAGGAAGCGCACGTTAGTTGATGATTACAGAAAAGTCTGAAAAGATGCCCTGTCATACTCCGCGCGGTACTACATTGCGCCTTGCCTATACGTGCATTTGCTTTTCCTTAACGCCACACCCCTAATATATATTTTTTTATATAATTATTTTCGTATAAAGCGAAATTCACTATTATTACAATTAGCTAGGGTTGAAAATCAGGGCGATGTGAGTTAAACTTGAGTTGACTCAAGTGCAAATAAGTCAACTTATACACCTTCGAACTTTATTATTATAGGCTGAAACTCGTCTCATGTATTCTTTCGTGCTTCGGGTTTATATAGAATTTATATTGAGCTATATATAAATTACATACTTTGCTGTCAAACGTGTTTCAGAAAAAAAGAAAAATATAGAAACTTTAAAAATGAATATCCACATAATGCGGCAAAATAAGATAAAAATCATAGTAGATTCCTTGAAATAAATGAATTTTAATGTTGCAAATGTTTAATCTTTAAATAATTATATGGCAAAAAATGCATCAAGAGTCCACTTAATTACTTTTTTTCTTACCTATTTTTTTTTTTGTAAAATAAAATGATCAAATACGGTTGTAACTATTAACTTGTATACTAAGCCTTATTCGGGTTAAATCATATAAGCTCAAACTCAACTCATAAATGAATCGAGTTTAATAAAATGGCACAACCTCGATCTAGCTAATTAAAAACTAACCTCAACTCAAATATAATCGGACGAACCATCAAACTTCGATTAAGCCCGACTCAATTGCCGGTCCTACAATAAGCTCATGAATCCGGATTTAAAAAAAAAACAATTAATCAGAAGGACAATAAATACTAGTATAATTTTGCATTAATGTGAATTAAAAACACCGTACTAATAACATTTGACTCATGAATTAAATAAGCTTTTAGTCGTATGATACATTGATACTAATCCATAATTATGAAAATAAAATACTATATATATAAAGTCTGAATTATTATTTTATTATTCATATAAACAAATGAATAAAGAGCTGATTATACATACAGTTCACAGTTGTACATACTCTGTCTTCCCACCCCCCACCCCCACCCCCCACCCCCACACACTACACATCAGATATGTATCAAACTCAGAGACAGCTTCTACACATAGATACATACATATATAGATACAATAAAATAGATAGATATATATAAGCATGTAGGTGAAGCAGTGAAAAGGGGGTTTTGTTTCGATATCTGCATTTAGAGCTTCACGCGGATCAAGAAAAATATATATATTTTGCAGAAAAATCAGACAGAAACAAACAACTGTTGTAAAAAAGTTGGTTTGTTAACCTTGTCTTTTTTTAGGGTTTTCTTCTTCATTCAATTCAATTCAATTTTACTGTAATTAATTTTCTGCTCTGCTCTGCTCTTTCTTCTCTTCCATTAATTCATTCCTCTGAAGCTTTTTTCTAAACCCTATGAAGCTTCATTTACAAATTACAGTCACCCCCCTTCAATTCTCATAAATCCCAATTTTCCCCAATTCCCTGAAAATTACCCTAATTAATTTTTTTTTTTAAATTTTTCTTGAAATTTAATTTTTAATTGCATTTTTCTTGATTTTTTCATGAATTTCTTCAAAAAAAATTTTGTAAAAAAAAGTAAGCATCTTTAAATGAGAATCCGAGATGGGTTTTTGCTATGTTGGGGTATATTCTCCTGGAATCTTTTTTATTCTCATTCTAGCTTCTGATTGGCTTTGCATTTGCAAGTGAGCTTTACCCTTTTTTTTTTTTTTGTGTGTGTTTTTTAGATGATTAATTAATTCCTTTCTTGTTCAACTTTGATTACATTGTTGCTAAAACTCTTTATTGTTTACTTGAAGGACAAATAAGGAATGCACAATAGTAGAGCAATGAATGCCGACAAACCGACTACTAGCCGACGAGTCTCGATTAGGGAACGAAAAACGGCATTGCAACGAGATGTGAGTTTTCGTGTAATTTATCGCCTTTTTTTTTTTTATAGTTTTTGCAATTAATTATCCATTGTGTATGAAAATAAAATTGTAGATGTAATATGATCAATTCGAATAATTGATTAGGTTGATAAGCTGAAAAAACGACTCCAACACGAAGAAAACGTACACCGAGCACTCGAGAGGGCTTTCACTAGACCTCTCGGCGCTCTTCCTCGTCTCCCTCCGTATCTCCCATCCGAGGTCATTTTCGATTTTTCGATTATTTGTTATTATATTATTATTATTATTATTATTTTGTTTCCCTATTTTTTTCCAATTGTTTGTTCAATGTGTATGTAGACACTCGAGCTTCTTGCTGAGGTGGCGGTTTTGGAAGAAGAAGTCGTTCGTCTCGAAGAAAAAGTCGTCCATTTCCGACAAGGACTTTATCAAGAAGCCGTCCATATTTCATCGTCCAAGAAAAATATCGATTTATCGTTACTTCAAACTGATGCAATTTCCGATATTAGAAAGAAACCTTTTATTTCCGGTAATTCCGAATTTTTTTTCCACTTTGATCAAGTTGATGCATAAAATTGAAAACCCGATGAAATTTTTAATATACCGTTTAAAATGTGATTTAATTTTAGATGAAAAGAGAGGAAAAGAGAACCAATCAGGTACGAAGCCATCGAAGAATAAGCACCAATCGCCGAATCCGAAATCGCAAACTATTACAGCACCCATAAAAAGGCCTCCGAAAATATTACAGGTGCTTGTTTAATTTTCACTTATTTTTAAAATAGAATTAAATTTAATTTGGATTTGTTGTGGGTTTTTTTTTCAGTTGGAAAGCCCTATTAAAAAGGAAATATCGCTCGTAGACGACACTCCAAATAAAATATCCGAGAGCATTTTAAAATGCTTAATGGACGTTTTCTTGAAAATGAATTCTTTGGAAATATTCGATAATACGGAGTTTAAGGACCCGTACGGTATTTGTTCAAAGTTCGAGAAGAGAGATATTGGTCCGTATAAGCGTTTACTTGCAATCGAAGCCACCTCTCTCAATCCAAACCGAACGACAATATCTATATTCCTAGTTCGACGATTAAAGTAATTAGTTTACCACAAAACTCTCATTTTATTAGGATTATATATATATATATATATATATATATATATATATATATATATATGCTGGATTTATGTCGTAAATTTTCAGGCTTCTATTTGAGAAACTTGCGTCGGTTGAATTAAAGGGCCTTAGTCATCAAGAAAAGCTCGCTTTCTGGATAAACATCTACAATTCGTGCATGATGAATGTACGAGTCATGATACTTATCGTAACTTGTCATTTTTTTTAATGAGAGTAACAAATTGATTAGAAAAAAAAAATGATTTTTCTCCAGGCGTTTATCGAGTACGGCATTCCCGAAAGTCCCGAATTCGTCGTTTCACTAATGCAAAAGGTAATATATTTTTTTAGCATTTTTTTTCTGTACAAAATTTCGTCTAGTAATTTACGTTCAAACTGATGAAATTTTATCCTCTGTTTTTTTTTTTCTTCTTAGGCTACGGTGAATGTCGGTGGACACATTTTAAATGCAATAACAATCGAGCACTTCATATTGCGACTGCCTTATCACTCTAAATATGTAAGTTCAAAATTAAAAAAAAAATTGCTTTCAATTTTTGGGGTCGATTGCATACTAATAAATTTTCATCCTATTTCTTTTTCTAGACTCTCTCGAAAGGTGCGAAAAACGATGAGGTGGCGACACGTGGCATGTTCGGATTGGACTTGTCTGAACCGTTAGTCACGTTCGCGCTTTCTTGTGGAAGCTGGTCTTCGCCTGCTGTAAGTAATAACTCAAGAAGCTATTTATTTATTTTACTTTCAAGTTATATAGATCAAATTAAACTTCGATTTTTCAATATAAATATTCACTTATTTTTTTTGGGCGTTTTCGAAATGAAGGTGCGAATCTACACTGCATCTCAAGTCGAAAACGAGCTAGAAACGGCTAAAAGAGAGTACTTACAAGCGGCAATCGGAATTTCAAGAAGTGAAAAAGTCATAGCGATACCAAAGTTGCTCGATTGGTATCTTCTAGACTTTGCAAAGGATACCGAGTCGTTGCTCGATTGGATATGCCTTCAACTGCCGTGTGAACTTGGAAAAGAAGCAATGAAATGCCTCGAGACGCGAAAGGACGAACCTACCCTCCAATCCCTTCAGATAATGTCGTACGAGTTCCGATTCAGATATCTTTTCGGGCACATGAATAAAGTTTAGAGATCAATTTTTATTATTTTTTTTTAGTCTTGTCAATATATATAATACTCCTTTTTTTGTACCAAATTTTGGAATTCAATTTTCCAGGTGTACATATATAATAGATATATTGAAGCAAAAGAAAATGTAATATATATTCTTTTCTTCTTGTAAGTAAATCTTTTTTGAATAATTTTTTTTCCATATCAATTTAGAATTCCAGTGCTGCATTAGTTACATGTTTTTCAATTCTGCCCTTATTAACTTCCCAACACTCTATCTACATTACTTAGTAAACAAGGGTATTTTGGTCTAACAATATAAATTTTCCTAAAATCAAGACATATTTACTAAGTTTCTTAAGATTTGTACAAATGTTAAAAACGACAGCTATTTAGAAACGAAGTAACTCATTCTCCTCACACTTGTACGGGCCGGGCCGACCAAAAAAGTTATTGCACAAACTAAACATTAAATCGACTCAGTTGTTTAACTATCATGACTTATCTTGCGAGTTAAACGAACATTCTAAAAGATAAGCAACCATATTACTCCATCATTAAAGCAAAATTAGGTGTGAATAGAGACATGCCATTACTCTTTGGTTGCCATACCAATGAGTTACTGTCAATTTGTAAGCCAAAAATGAAAAAAAATAATGTGGATGGAATTTTCTGTAATAAAAGCTTAAGAGAGTTGATCTAAGACAAAGACTTGTGCAAATAATTGAGGAGAGTAAGTTAAAGAAACCCCTTTTTTTCTTTTTTTTTTTCTTTTCTTTTTTTTTAAATATAATTTTTAATTAATTAATTAATTATTATTATTTTTTTGGAAATTCTTGGATTCTTTTTTTCATATTTGATTTTCATTGACCTGCTTAAGGATTTGCAGAGACAATACATACTGGATGAAGCTGTCATGTCTTGGTTCACTTGGTCTATAGTCTATACTATACATGTGTGGAATTAAGCTATTTTATAGGCTACAAGTTTTGTACATACTGCACCGTGTAAAATACATCGATTTTTCTTTTTTAATTTTTGATTTAAATACGGGCACTCGTATAAAGTAGAATCTCGATAAGTTAATAACTTCGTTTAAATAATAATTATACTGTAATTTAAAAAAAAAAATGCTAAAATGTTTTGCTGGTAAATAGATATGAAGGTTCATCAATTAAATATTTACTATCGAAAGCAATATGAAGCATAATACATTCTCCAGGGGCGAAAAATCAAGAAGTTAGAAATTCTAAATATTGCAATATTGAGGCGAAGACGAGGAATTGGAATCGGAATTGGAATCGGGTGGACGAAATTAAATCTGTAAATTCAACATATATCTTGTCGGTATTCTTGCTTGTAAAATTAATTATGTTTTGAGAACATAAAAGTTTGTGTTACAATCATATACTAGTGAAGTGGTCCTAAATAATTGTCCTATTGACTTATGAACCATCACTATTACTTGAAGCAAAGAACAAACCACTTTTTTTGCCATCATTTGAAGCTTATACAACAAAGAATTGTATAATCGATTGGTCATTTTTATTTGATATAAGTTGGCTAAATTCCAAGCTTATTGTATAATTTCTCCATATAGTGTGTGTGTCTATATATATATATATATATATATATATATATATATATATATATATATCATTGGGAAACTATTAAAATCACCTCCCTTGATTTCCTTTATCCAATTAACCAGCGACCTCCATCTCAACTTAGAGGGTGTTTGGCTAAGCTTATTTTAAATATCTGATAAGCTCTTACGTCTCATAAGATGTTTTAAGAGCTGATAAGCTGTTATATTTTATTTTTAGGATTAATTTTTAGAGTGTTTGGATAATAAGCTTATTTCCTATTTTTACTCATTATGAGATCTTAAAATAAAAGGTGGGGTTGAAGTACTTATTTAAAAAGATCTTATTTGCTCTCCAACAGCTTATTTTTTTTTTAAATTACAAAATACTTTAGAAGAGCTTATAAACTCCTTTTAACATCTTATAAACTTAGCCAAACACCCTCTTAGCCGATTAGTTTCTTATGAGCATGTGATAAGTGTTCATTTTGCACGATTTTTACTTATCAAATCTTCGAGTTTTGATCTTCGTTCGTCCGAGTTTCGGCGTTATTTGTACATATTATTGTGTTTCTTGTTTTATTTCTATTATAGGTAAAGAGAAGCTATTTTTGCCGATTCGAAACGATTTTGGAAGCGAAGCCGAGAACCAACCAATCAAGTGCAAAATTGCAATCAAGTGGATGGTGGCAGCGTTCGGTATTTTATGCATAACTTATTCATACGACCTCCGATTGAGCTGATTCAAATGGATTTAGAAAGCCAACTGCAAGGGCTACAACTTTTGTGAAATGCAAAATTGTCAAATTCGGGCTACAAAAGGGTCAAAATAGAGTTTGAAGTAATTGCAGCGACCATATCGCGATATTAACGTCCATATCGCGATATGGGAGAAAACGAAACAGAGAGCTTGCATTTTTGCCATATCGCGCGATATGCCATTCTATATCGCGATATGGGGAGAAACGAAACAGAGAGCTTGCAATTTTACCATATCGCCCGATACTGATGCCCATATCGCGATATGGCCTCGGGATGTGTAAAAAATATCTAAAAAGGCAAAGCTTCCTCAAGAAGCTTTGCCTTACTATAAATAGAAGCAAGCCTCATTCTTCTACGGTTTCTGGGACGCTTCTTCGATCTTCTTCGGTTTTTCTCTTCGGTTCTCGCCAGTTCTTCGCGGGAAGCTTCGACGAGGGTTTCGACTCGGGTTTTTCATAAGCTTTTTCTTTACGTTTAGTTTATGATTTCTCGTGTTCTTCATTTTGATGCTATGTTTGTAATGAACTAAGCATTTTCTTTTAGGGAAATGAAACCTTGTATATATTGATTTTGATTTCCAGATATGTGATCTATTTGTCGTTCTTTGATTCTGTTTATGTTTTCCTGTATTAAATGCTTTCGATTGTTTGGCCAACAGTTGAATTGATTGTAAATGGGAATGAACTCGAGAGAGGATTTCTCGTTTGATTTTAGGAAAACATAGCTCGGGTTGTGGAAACGGAGACGTGATGCACCTCGGGTAGCCCTTAAGGACTTGACCTAAATGCTCTCTTAATACCAGGTTCTGAACGGAGACGTCGGACCTGTGGGTAGACTCTAACTACACTGGAGACGGGGGTTAGGGTACTTTAGTGTCTGGGTTAGCGAACATAGAATTGACAATAGATTTCGATTTGTAGATCTTTATCGATAGTACACTGGTGGATTTTACCCTAGAAGCCATCACACGTCGGAATTCTTCGCTTGTTCTGGCGGACCGTTGTTTTTATTTTTGTTTCGTTTTAGCTTCATGTCATCCCCCATTCTTTTGTTCGTCTAGATAAAGTTTAGGATAGTATAATTACGGTACTTGGTAGATTTAGGAACTTAATTCCCTGTGGATCGATATCCGGAATTCACTATTCTGCAAAACGCGATACTGTACACTTGCGGTTTTTCATACGTAGGTTTTACGCGTATCAAGTTTTTGGCGCCGTTGCCGGGGAATTAGTTAATCTTGAATTTACTAATATCGTTACCATCTATCCTTACTTTACTTTAGACATTTTTTTTTTCTTTTTTTTTCATTTGATTTTTTTTTTCATTTGTTTTAGCAGATTTGTATACATCGATGGCCTCGATTTATGATCTCTCTCTTTGCAAGATTCAATCCAGAGCTGATTACATTCAACATGAGTTGGAGGATATTGAAAGACATCGAAGGTTGAACCCAGAAAATGGAATTGCACAAACAAATGAGCACTTCTGCTATCTACAAGAAGAACTCCACTTTTTGGCAAATATTTTCGAAAATTTTCAGAGATGTCACATTCATAAACCACATCCGACCATCCTTTATGAAGACAACGAGGTATTTACAGATTTTCGTATGAACGATGAGGTTGAGCACCTTGAGGGAATTATTCATCCCAGTTATGTAGATACTTTTGCGTGTGATGAGAGTGGGATGAAGATGATGGTAGATGCGGAATTTGACGAAGAAAATCCTATCCACATCGTAACTCCGGATTTGATTGTGACCGAGGAGATGAGTATCAAATTCGAGGTAGAGTTTACTCCAAAGCTCGAATATCTTGTATACGAGTTTGAGAGATCGGTAGGCAAGCAACCCATTCTAGTCTCCTACCGACTGATTTCCACAACAAACGAAAAGTACCATGGGTTGGGATGGTCATTACAAGATTGCAATCTAGTCCATGATATGATTGCAAAGTATATATCAAGACTGATGGATGGATGCGCAATCTACAAGGTTTTGGATTGGACATAATCCGTCCAAATTGTGTCGAGCCGTCGACAGTAAACAGGCGCTGAATGGGAGGCAACCCATTATTTTTTTATCTTCATTTATTTTCTTTGTTTTTGTCGTTTTTGTCATTTTTGTCGTTTTTGTAGTTTTAGCATTTTTTTGTTTTTTTGGTTTAAGCTAGATTTCACCCATTTTCTTGATTTTTGCCGGTATCTCGTTCCCAAGAAAAGAAGAGCAAGAAGTCCGTGAAGTCTACAAGACTCCGGCAATTCGCCCTCGGTGCTAAAATTCATGGCACCCCGTGCAACCAAAGAACACTTTCGCAACCGTAGAACACTGATCAATCTGCGGCACGACTGTTCAGGGCGTATTTCTTTCTCCTTTCTTTTATTTTTCGCATTGAGGGCAATGCATGATTTAAGTTTGGGGGTGAGTTTAGCTTATTTTGATTTGGTCTTTTGCATGCATATCATATATTTTAGTTTCATTTATGTATTTCGATTTTCGTAATTGTGTTATGTTTGTCACATGCATTTCATTTAGGATCGAGTGTAAGTTGCATTTCCGGATTCTATTGAAGCAAAGCAATTAATGAATTAGTAGACTGGCTAGTTGATTTTAAAATTGAAATTGTGGATAACCGGCTAATAATAGATGAACCTTCCGACTGCGTTTTTGCAACTTGTGTGGATAGCCTTTCGAATCCTTTCCGATTAAGCTTGGGCGCACTTTTCTGAGGGGTATAATAGTCTGAGGTTTGGGGGGCGAGTTAGAATTGAATTATGTGTTCACAATTCGAGTTGTTGGCTAAAAGTTCTATCAATGGTCTTTACGTTTTTATTTTATGTTATTTTGTCTATTAAAAAAAAAAGATAAAGATAAAAAGAAAAATAATAATATGTGGTGTTGTTGTGATTCACGCTCTGATTTCCCCGCCTTTCTGACTCGAGCTTAACCCGTTGGGTGCACCTCGTCGCCTAAGTCTCTCGAGTTTTCAAGCTTGGGGGTTTCTTGGACTAAAGTTCGATACATGGGTCAGAGAGATAACACAGTGGTGTCGAGCCTTGCACAAGTCACGATTATGCTCGTTTAAAAAAAATGAAGAAAAAAAACAATTGTGATGAAAATCACCAAAAATATTGTTGTTGTCATTTCTGTTTGAATAAATAGACCTACTTATGCCCAACTCGAGTTTTTGAATTTCAGAATCAAAACTTACTTTTCACCCACATTTCTACTCAAAACCCTTGATGAGTGTGTTTATTGTTTAATTACGGATTATTGAGTCTATCTTTCATTTTGGTGTAGAAACAACTAATTGCGTCGGTAGGAAAGTCGAATACCTTAAGCCGTGGGCCATTATGAGATTTTAGGTTATCTAGCTCGTTTTATCTTTGAAATTAATTGCAATGCTTTGACCAATCCGGCAACTTTGTGGGTGTGTTGTCTGAAAACCCTCACGAGACACAACTCGTCCTTTGGGGGTACCCAGGGGTTCAACGGCTTGTTGCATATGCTAAATGCAATCGTGTTTCCCTACGTTAGTGGCCTAGATTTAGTTTGTTGTTTTTTTTTTTTTTTTTTTTTGATTTACTCGGGACGAGTAAAGATCTAAGTTTGAGGGTGTGATAAGTGTTCATTTTGCACGATTTTTACTTATCAAATCTTCGAGTTTTGATCTTCGTTCGTCCGAGTTTCGGCGTTATTTGTACATATTATTGTGTTTCTTGTTTTATTTCTATTATAGGTAAAGAGAAGCTATTTTTGCCGATTCGAAACGATTTTGGAAGCGAAGCCGAGAACCAACCAATCAAGTGCAAAATTGCAATCAAGTGGATGGTGGCAGCGTTCGGTATTTTATGCATAACTTCTTCATACGACCTCCGATTGAGCTGATTCAAATGGATTTAGAAAGCCAACTGCAAGGGCTACAACTTTTGTGAAATGCAAAATTGTCAAATTCGGGCTACAAAAGGGTCAAAATAGAGTTTGAAGTAATTGCAGCGACCATATCGCGATATTAACGTCCATATCGCGATATGGGAGAAAACGAAACAGAGAGCTTGCATTTTTGCCATATCGCGCGATATGCCATTCTATATCGCGATATGGGGAGAAACGAAACAGAGAGCTTGCAATTTTACCATATCGCCCGATACTGATGCCCATATCGCGATATGGCCTCGGGATGTGTAAAAAATATCTAAAAAGGCAAAGCTTCCTCAAGAAGCTTTGCCTTACTATAAATAGAAGCAAGCCTCATTCTTCTAAGGTTTCTGGGACGCTTCTTCGATCTTCTTCGGTTTTTCTCTTCGGTTCTCGCCAGTTCTTCGCGGGAAGCTTCGACGAGGGTTTCGACTCGGGTTTTTCATAAGCTTTTTCTTTACGTTTAGTTTATGATTTCTCGTGTTCTTCATTTTGATGCTATGTTTGTAATGAACTAAGCATTTTCTTTTAGGGAAATGAAACCTTGTATATATTGATTTTGATTTCCAGATATGTGATCTATTTGTCGTTCTTTGATTCTGTTTATGTTTTCCTGTATTAAATGCTTTCGATTGTTTGGCCAACAGTTGAATTGATTGTAAATGGGAATGAACTCGAGAGAGGATTTCTCGTTTGATTTTAGGAAAACATAGCTCGGGTTGTGGAAACGGAGACGTGATGCACCTCGGGTAGCCCTTAAGGACTTGACCTAAATGCTCTCTTAATACCAGGTTCTGAACGGAGACGTCGGACCTGTGGGTAGACTCTAACTACACTGGAGACGGGGGTTAGGGTACTTTAGTGTCTGGGTTAGCGAACATAGAATTGACAATAGATTTCGATTTGTAGATCTTTATCGATAGTACACTGGTGGATTTTACCCTAGAAGCCATCACACGTCGGAATTCTTCGCTTGTTCTGGCGGACCGTTGTTTTTATTTTTGTTTCGTTTTAGCTTCATGTCATCCCCCATTCTTTTGTTCGTCTAGATAAAGTTTAGGATAGTATAATTACGGTACTTGGTAGATTTAGGAACTTAATTCCCTGTGGATCGATATCCGGAATTCACTATTCTGCAAAACGCGATACTGTACACTTGCGGTTTTTCATACGTAGGTTTTACGCGTATCAGCATGTAATCGAAAGATTTAAGCTTTCATACATCGTTCGGTCATACTACGACCATTCATCTACACACATTAATATGGTTGTTTGTGTTTTCTGGGTATGAATGAATAATGATAATATTTGTCCGAGCATATATATTGAGAAGAACTAATTATATTTATTATGAACAAAAGGTAACAAAGTGGAAATCTCATAAATTGTGCTACTATCATAATGTTCCATTATGGGCTGTAGTGGAGGCCCAAGTTGTAAACTTGAATTTGGTGCATAAGATCCAAAGCCCATCTGGTTGTTTCAATTTTGATTATGGTCCGAAATTTATTCTAATTTACATGATTTTAATTTTAATTACCAGAAACATGGTTAACCCGCTTAATAAATCTATAGCTTATTCGTTCATTTGAACTACCGATTCGTAGTTCGGAGAAATATAAAGCGAAATGACCCGTACGCATAGTAAAAAAGTGGGGGTCGAACCGTTCGTGGTCATGTCTATTTTAGACATTACACAATATAGAAGTCAGCGTAGGACCAAAGGAGGTCATGCCCCCTTCTCAAATTTTATTTTTTTCTTATTACTATATATGGATATATACTTTATTGTCTGTGTATTGCACTCCTATAATTTTAAATAGATTAGGTTAATATAAAACTATAAAACATAAAATTAATTATTTTAATTATTGAAGAGAACAAAGAAAAATAATAATGAAACAAGGTGGATAATAAAGTTATGAATTGTGGTTTGGAACTAGAGGCGAATCAACACTCAATTGAAAAAAAAATCTACTATATTTAACCTATATATATTTATTTACTCCACCCAATTTTTATTATTTAGTCCACCCAAAGTCCAATCAATTCAGAAAAAGTCCTAAAGTTTTTTCTTTTCTTTTCTTTTTCTATCTTATGATTTTGTAAAGAACTTTTTATTTTGGGACGCTCCCCCCGAATCACCAGAAAAATTTAAAGTACTCACTCAGTGATAAAATCTCGATTTCGCCACTGATCATCTCACAAATCACTACTGTAGTGTTTATAAATTGAGAAAGTTAGATGAAATTTTTACAATTAAATAAACCAAAACTCAAGAGTAACTTTTACAATCTACCCTAAAAAATATATTTAAGCCAAGAATCATAATGCATTGTGGAATTAAATCCCTACGAGTAATTATGTAGTCTTAGCAATGAGCAATTAGCAAAAGAACAAGGGCATGCTTCAATTTTACAACTTGGAAACAAATCATATCCTGAAATCTCCATTTCAAGCAACTCATCCAAATTATATATTTATTTATTTTAACTTTTAAATATTTTTTTTTTTTTTGCATGATGATACAAACTTTTGATTGAAACGAAAAGTAATTGACTGAAAATAATATCTTTGACTCTAATGATGTTTATAGATAAAATTGTCGTAAATCGAACATCAAATTTCGGTACATTAAAGGGTTAGTATGTGTATATGATTGTGTGCAAATGAAAGGTGAAATATTATACGATGTATTTTACAAAATACAAAATGTGATATTTGCAAGATCAACGAATAAATAAATACCTGATGATGCTAAAATATAGCTCACCTAGGGTAGTATAGAAAACGAGTAGGGAGAGCAAAGCTGATCAGTAGCTAGTCAACTCGATGTTCCTGAGGTCCCTACAAAATGAGCACACGTGAACTAAGCCGGGGGTTGATCCGGCGGAAACCCCTCCGACGCATGTACGGATAGTAGAGAGAATAGAGAGAATAAAACTCGAGGTGAATTGTCAATAATCAGAACGTACCTTTACAAATGAATAAAACATCTATTTATATATCGGTGATTGGGTTAGACTTACTTTGTTGGGCCCAAGCCTTACTGAAGGTGTTTGGGCTTTCGTGTAGTGGACCTAATTAGTAGATAACTTTGAGGGCCCATTGGGCCGGCCCATTTAGGTATATCAATACCCATGGAACACGTGCAAATGCAATTAAGAAGTTTGCGTCGAATTCCAGGTTTCAATAGTTATAAAGAAATTTAATTAGCTCTAAAGACTAAAAGTCAATTGTATCTATATTAAATGAACTGCTTAGAAGCCATTCCAGAAGTTGTGAACAAGTCTATAAATGAATAATAAATTCAAACCTTGCAAATGAATCTAATTAATCATTTTTAATTAAGAAAAAACAAAAGGTTAGGTAAGATCCTTGTATCAGATAGTTATTGAAAAAAAAAATCAATCTGATATCTTATATATAAAAGAAAAAAATGCTAAAAAACTCTAATTAAATATTTGGTTTGAACAATCAATCTTACAATGTAAGATTTAAAAACTTAATATTATATAAAATATGAGTAGTATTACATTGAATTTCTTTTTGTTACACCTCAACCTATTTGTTTGTAAAATAAATATTACTACGTAATATTAAAAAAAAAAAGTAGTTTTATAAATTACGAAGATTATTTGTTAAATTTGTTCGAAAATAAAAATATGATTATATGAAACAAAAACTATATATGACATTTTTTAACATTTTTTAATTTTTTTTACTTCTGCTTTATTTATTTAACGATCAATTTCATATTATGATAATTAAATTTATATAATCTTTTATTGAGTGTGTTTGTATTATCAGATTTGTATGAATATTGATGTTGTTACGTACTATAACTTAAACATCACTCATGAATTATATTATAATATTTTAGTATATTTGTTATTATAACTACAGTTGTCATACATTAAATTAATCATTTTATTCACTTTTAAAATGTTAGGGAAGAAAATGCTAGTAAAATATAGAAGAAAAAGGAAATTCCATAAAATATTAGGGCATTTCCGACCGGACGCTATAACATTTTTTCATCTAATTTAGGTGTTTTTAGCCTCTCATCCGAAATTCCTAGATCACCATTACACCTAAAACTATAGAGATTTGGTTTTGGCCTCCCACCGTGGTCAACCCTCATATCACCAAATACTCAAATCCTATTTTTCCACCAAATTTTTTGGTGAATGATTTTTCATCTCCCACGGGTCCACCATTTTCCTATTTTTTCCACCAAATCCTATTTTTCCTACCAAATATAGAGGTGAAAATAGGATTTGCCATAATTAACACCATTTTATTAAGTACCATATAAAATGACGATGTTAACTAATTGCACCTGATTACCAACTTATTAGCATATTTATCATAAATACATTGGTATTAATTATTAAATTAGTTTTTAAAATATAAATACATTGTTATTATTAACAAAACATTAATTCTAATAATATAAATATGCTTATTTTCTATTAATTTGTATATTTTGTTGGTATCAATGTTTATTAGTTCATTTCTTTACTTAGCTAATACGCTAATTGCTATTAATAAAATATAATAAGCAACAATAGAATGATTAACGAAACACACTTTAATTGATGAAATACAGGACGAGACATTTATAGACATTTAATAGAATGATAACATACTTTTTAAATTATATAGTTAAGAAAATTTATTGCTCAGCATTGGATTTATAATTAATATTTCGGAAATAAAATATTATAAAATTACGAATAACATTAGATTTACATTTTTGGGGCATATATGATGAAATGCCATGGGAGACAAAACCAAATCTCATTTTCTATAAGTAGTGGTGAAATGATGAAATATTATTATTTTAATATTTGGTCTAAATTTTGGTGAAACCTATTGGAGACCAAAAACACCATTTTTCCACAAAAAATAGTGGAAGAGTAAAATGGTGTGCTATCGGTGGGAGATGAACCCATTTTTTCACCACCATAAATGGAATTTGGTCAAAAAATGATGAGACCGATCGGAGATGCTCTTAGTTACTGCAATATTGCAAACTAATTAATTTGAGTTGATTAATCAGCCCATGCAACTAATCTTTTTTTCTTTTCCCACGTTTTATATATATAGTATATTTGTGTGTGCATCTAGAAAGCTCTCGTCGGCAGTTGAACGACATAATATACATTCCTTGACTTTACCGCTGTAATTTTAGAATTTCATTAACAATGACTAATATTATAATAATCATAATAATTTTTTGGGTAAATTACAAACACCCCCTAAGGTATGGCCAAATTACAAAAACACCCCTCTTGTTTGGATAATTACAACCACCCCCTCAACTCATCAAATTTAGTGGAATCTTCGAGATTATATGGAATATTATCACTTTTGTACCCGTTTTATCCTATTCAAACTCTACATTATGAAGCAAGATGACCATAATATGTAATTTTTAGCTTGTATATATCAGTTTGTGGTGCATCGGAAACTGTATTTTTTACACAAAAAGAGTACAAACTAGAGCACATTTCATGGAATCTAGATGACTATGTTGAATTTGGCACCATAAAGGTGGAGGTCTAAGAAAAAATCATAGTTGAGGGGGTAGATGTAATTATCCAAACAAGAGGGGGGTTTTTGTAATTTGACCATACCTCAGGGGGGTGTTTGTAATTTACCCTAATTTTTTTTTGAATAATAATAAACAAAAAAATAACATTAAAAAATCAACCATTTCTAATGATGAAGCTGATTACGTAATCCATGTATAAAGCTGCCTCTTACTCCAAGTAAAACTATTTAGGGTTCCATTTGGTGTCATTTTCCATTAATCTGAAATAATGATGTATTTCATTATATTTGACAATTAATTAAACATTTGATGATGTATTTTTGGAAAATATTTTTCAACTACAAGCATTTAACCAGAATTGTTTTTTCATAAATAGTGAAAATATATTGTTCTATAAATGTATTGTTATAGTATTTTATTTCTTAATAGGGATATATATTTCTGTAATTGAAATACTCATTGACCAATATGTTAATTAGGAAATGAAAATATATTTTCCTAAACAATATCCAAGCATTTCTTCTAACAATTGATAAACTCAATTTACCGAAATAATTTGTTTATTAAATAGTTGTAACTAAATTAACAAAGCATCGAGTGAGAAAAAATAATTATGTTGGAATTAACATGGTACTAGTGGCGAGTTCATGAATTACTATTGGGTGGTCTTAAAATTTAAGGGGTTGGGGGTCTGTGCCCCAAAAAAAAATTGGAAATTTTTTTGTTTGATAAATTAGGAGTGGAAAAAAATTAAGAATTTTTTACATATTTTAAATTTTGAGTGGACTAAATAATAAAAATTGGTGGGCTAAATCATAATATAGATATAACATAATGGAAGAAGTAGTAATTGAGGGAGGACTTGAGTCCACCTTAGCAATGGGCTGGACTCACCCTTGCATGGTACTCGAAACCGTTTGAAAATTTCGTTCCAATTTTCACTTTGATTTATAGTGTTAATCATCTATTTTGATATTACCAATCAAATCTAAGATTGGGCATGAGTCAGTTTTATCGGTCAACCGACTCATTTCGACCTACTGTTCTTGGTCGAAAGTCGAAAATCGACCCATATAGCTGGGTCAATAATTTCCAATCCATATATAAATGAGTCGGTCGTCAGTTGTTTTCAGTTTACTCATACTTAACCGCTTGTGTCAAACTTCAAAGTATGTTTTTTTTGCTGATGACATCCTTGTACTTACATTTTCTCTTTCATTTTTTCAGATGATCCTCTTGAAGTTTGACACAGACGGTTAAGTTAGACGGAAAAACTAACGGGAACTACCCCATTAAACCACAAGGGGGTTATGTGCTGACAAACTCAAGAGGATCTCATCTGCAAAAACTTATAACCACAGAATATTATGTGCTTCTGATATTACAAACACAAGGAAATCATCCGCAAAAACTTGTAACTAGAAGGGGTTAAGTGATATTTACCAAAAGTTTTACACCAAACAAAGCAACAAAGTTAGACATTTGTGGGACATGTGTACTTGATATTGAGAAACAAAAAATGTAAGGACAAAAAGACAAAATGATAACACAAATTGTAATAAAAGGCGGCTTTGTCAGTCAATAATATTAATACATACATCTTTCCATTTCTTCTTCTCTCTATATCTTCTTTCATTAACCCTAACATATATATATATATATATATATACATACACATTCCTATATATATCTCTATTATATATATTTCTCCCAACAATCTTAAAATAAATGGAGGTGATGATAATACCCAACAACTTAGATTTTGATTTCAACAGCGCCACCGCGCCTTCTACGCCCAAGATCGGCGGCAGTTACTATTTCAGTGCTCCGGCGAGCCCTTCTCACCTCTCTCACTTCTATCGCGATTTTGATGACTTCTTCGCGGCTAGTGGCGGTGGCGATGGCGGCTCCGCCGCGGTTCCACCGCCGGTACTAGTCGATGGTGATGATGATGCTGATTTTGCTTTTGATGTGAGCGAGGAATGGGAAACGGCGTCCCTTCCGCCGGCGGATGAGCTCTTCCACGGCGGCGTCATCAAGCCTCTTCATGAGCCGCCGCCTCCGCCGCGTCTGCAACAACTCCCCGCGGCGGCGATGTTGATCAAAACTGAAGCCGACCCTTTTACGGCGGCGGCGGGGCTACAACGTGGAAGAGAAAGAGTGTTGGTAAAACCGTCGAAATCCTCCAGCCGAAGGGCGGCGCGTTCTCTTTCTCCGATCAGAGATCACACCCAATATCAATGGGAAGAAGAAATCAAGGAGCCGCCGGCACCGGCGCCGCCGCCGCCGACGAATGTTTGTTCGGCTCTATCAGCGTCGGTGAAAGTCCAAAGGAAATGGCGGCTGAAGGATTTCTTCCTGTTCCGCAGCGCGTCGGAGGGACGCGCGGCGGAGAAAGACCCTTTGAAAAGGTACACAGCGGCGCTCAGACATTCAAGCTTCCGAGCGATTGACAGCCCCGGTTCGAGAAGAAGGGGACCGGTTTCGGCCCACGAACTACATTACACGATGAACCGGGCGGTTTCGGAAGATCTGAAGAAGAAAACATTCTTGCCGTACAAGCAGGGGATCTTGGGCCGGTTGGCGTTTAATCCCGCCGTCCACGCGCTGGCCAACGGCTTTGGCTTTTCCCGCAAATAACTTGCATATATTTAATTATATATATATATATATATATATATATATATATATATATTTACTCGAGATTATTTTTTAATTTATTATTTGCTATTTCGAGTTATTTGTTTCCTTTTGTTTTCTTATGTTGTATAGAAATTTCCTTAATGGTGCACTAAATTCAGCACGTTGGAAAATACGAGTATATGAATAAGCAAGAATGTTTGATTTGGAGCGTCTCCAACCCTATACATCAAATTTGGTTGCAATTTTATTTTTTTAGGTAATGTAATTTTTTGTTTTTGTTTTTATTTACTTCAATCCAAGACAGCATAATGAGACGTAATTTTGTTATTTGGTATAGGTCATTTTTGAGAGCTTTACTTAGAAAGTTTAGACTAAGTATTATACAAAGAACTTAGTTGTATGGTTTACCGAGGCTTAGCTACGGAGCTTAGTTATGTTTAATGGTCATCTACCATGGAATGCCTATCTATTTACAATCATCTCTCTTCAAAATCTTGTAGCTAAACAAAGTGAATTAAAAAAAAACGTAAACCTGATTTTTTAAATGACTATCGTGCGTGAATGTAATTATATGTGTGGTGTGCGTGTGTGTGTGAAAGAATTTCGGTGATGGCAATAGCGGGGAGTGGAACAAATTGAAGAATTGCAGCAAAAATGGATGAAATAGTGAAAAATAAAACATGGAAAAAATGACTTTTAGCAATGTTAAAATTTCATTATCCTGATTTGAAAGAGTATTAGTGGTCAATGTTGTTCCTCCCATAATCAATTTAAAACACTAGTCAAAATTGGACTTCTATCAAATTAAAATTTGAACTAATCAAAACTTAGTTTATTATACATAACTATAAAATTTGCATTTGAGTACGGCGACTACAGTTACAACGCAGCCAACACTCAGGGCAGTTCAGTCGGCGAATGCTTCTCCCGCCAAAGTACAGGCACCACCGCCATTGCCAATCCACTCTTTGGCCGCTCATTCTCAAACCCCGCTTCTCTTCTTCCACAGTACCCCACCAATGCCGACTACTCCCCGATTGCCCCTCCTCCGACACCGACTCCGATGTTCTCTCCTTCCTCCGTCGCGCCGCACCCTCTCGCTCCGCCGTCTTCTACTGGAACACCCTCATCAAGCGGAGCGTCTCGCTGCAGAATCAGAGGACGGCCCTCCACCTGTTCGACGAAATGCGCCGCCTTGAATGGGTGCCGGATGGCTACACTTACCCTTATGTTTTCAAAGCCTGCGGCGATCTTTCTTCGTTGCTTGCCGGGGCGTCGGTCCACGCGCTCGCTCTTGTTTCTGGTTATACCAACTGCAACGTGTTTGTGGACAATGCCGCGGTCGCTATGTATGGCCGGTGCGGTTCTGCTAATCAAGCGCAGCAGCTGTTCGATGAAATGCTCGAGAGAGGGGTGTTCGATACTATCTCGTGGAACTCGATTATATCTGTTTATGTGCACATCGGCGAGGGTAGGAGGGCTTTACGCATGTTCGAAAAGATGGTTTCCACGGGAGATATATCAATACGTGCAGACGCCGTTAGCTTGGTGAATGTACTTCCAGCTTGTGCTTCTGTCAAATCTTGGAGGCGTGGGATGGAGATACACGCATACGCAATAAGGAGAGGTTTACTCGACGACATTTTTGTGGGAAATGCTATAGTAGATATGTACGCAAAGTGTGGATTAATGGACGAGGCGAAAAATGTGTTTGATAGAATGGAAGTGAAGGATGTGGTTTCTTGGAATGCACTGGTTACCGGCTACTCCCAAACCGGATATTTCGACGGTGCTTTAGGATTGTTCGAGAGTATGAGGGAGAAGGGCATCGAACTAAATGTGGTGACATGGAGTGCTGTGATTGCTGCGTACGCTCAAAGGGGACTTGGGTACGAGGCACTCGATGTTTTTCGAGAGATGATAGTCTCCGGATCACAACCCAATGCTGTTACCCTAGTCTCGGTTTTATCCGGTTGTGCTGCGTATGGTGCATTGGACCAAGGAAAGGAGACTCATTGTTGTGTGGTCAAACAGTTTCTCAACTTGGAAGGGAACGACCCAGGCGATGAGATGATGGTGATCAATGGATTGATCGACATGTACGCAAAGTGCAAGAGCACCGTAAAGGCTCGCGCAATGTTCGATTCCATCGAGAGCAAGGATAAAAGCGTGGTGACGTGGACGGTCATGATTGGTGGATACGCCCAACACGGTGAAGAAGCTAGTGATGCCTTGGTACTTCTTTCGCAAATGGTGAGTGATGAATACAAAATGATGCCGAACGGCTTCACTATATCTTCGGCACTCGTGGCGTGCGCGCGTATCGGTGCCCTCAGAGTCGGTAGAGAAATCCACGCTTACTCATTACGCAACCGTTACGACGATGCTATTGTATTCATCTCGAATTGCTTGATCGACATGTACTCCAAATCGGGTGATGTGGACGCTGCGCGTGCCGTTTTCGACAGTTTGGCCGAGAAAAACGCCGTTTCTTGGACTTCGATAATGACGGGGTACGGTTTGCACGGCCGTGGCGAGGAGGCGCTCGAGATTTTCGACGGGATGAGAAAAGCCCGTCTAAAAATCGACGGGGTGACTTTCGTGGTTGTGCTCTACGCTTGTAGCCACTCGGGCAGGGTTGACGAGGGTATCAATTACTTCCAAAACATGAAGAAGGATTTCGGAGTGGCTCCGGAAATCGAACACTACGCTTGCATGGTGGATCTTTTAGGGCGTGGGGGGCGTTTGGACGAAGCTGTTGATCTCATCAAGGACATGTCAATGGAGCCCACTCCGATAATTTGGGTGGCGTTGCTAAGCGCTTGTAGGGTCCACGGGAATGTTGAGCTAGGGGAGCACGCGGTGAATCGTTTATTAGAGTTGAATTTCGAGAACGATGGGTTATACACGCTTCTATCGAATATATACGCTAGTGCGAGGAGGTGGAAGGATGTTTCGAGGGTGAGGTTGTTGATGAAGCGGGCGGGGATCAAGAAGAGGCCCGGGTGTAGTTGGGTGCAGGGGAAGAAGGGTACAGCGACTTTTTACGTTGGGGATAAATCTCATCCGATGGCAAAAGATATATACAATCTTCTCGACGATTTGATACATAGGATTAAAAAAATGGGATATTTGCCCGAGACTGCTTTTGCTCTGCATGACGTGGATGACGAGGAGAAGGGGGATCTGTTGCTTGAGCATAGTGAAAAGTTGGCTCTTGCTTATGGTATTTTGACTACGGCGAGTGGTGTACCGATTAGGATTACGAAGAACTTGCGCGTGTGTGGCGATTGTCATACGGCTTTTACGTATATTTCGAGGATTATTGATCATGAAGTTGTACTCCGGGATACGAGCAGGTTTCACCATTTCAAGAATGGATCCTGCTCTTGTAATGGATATTGGTGAAAAAACAGAGCCAATTTTTTTTTTTTCTTATTTTGTGGAGTTATTGGTTAACAAGAGATTTGATGTTTAATTTAAAAGGATTTGGTTTTAGATTTTACTGAGAACACATAATAACAAAATCCTTTATTCAATTATGAACAAAATCTATAAGTAGCTCGCAAATGTTGTAACGGTATAAACTATTCGAAATCCGTAAGAACAAATAAATAAATTACGAAAGCACTTCTATTTAAAAATTAAAAAAAAAAACGGTCAGCAACTTTGAGAGGGGAACAAAAAAAGTCGACGTAGGTCAGTCGAAGTTGTCGACTTTCATGGGGTTAATTTCATCTGCGACTTGGAAATTACCGACCAAACGGGCAAAGAACACCATCTGTTGTTCAAGAGTGAACTTGATATTCTCGGCCTGTGCAGAAATTTATTAATCAGCAAAAAAAATTGATAACATTGATATTTGCAAAAATAGTTCTTGGGCATTTTGATTTTTTTTTAATACGTATCTATGAACAACTGGAACTGAACAGCTGGCGTACCTTCCGGAAGCCATGCTGTTCTCCTTCGTATTCCACAAGAGCAACGGGCAGACCTTTAGCCTTTAACGCGTGGTAGATTTTACGTGCTTGATCAGGCAGGACAACCTGCAACACAAGCACATGACGAAAAAAAATCGTTTTTATTAGGATATGATCAAATGCGTATTTTCGGTGACAAAAAAATAAAATAAATAAAAAGGTTGATTAGCGCATACCTTGTCTTCTAATCCTTGAAAGAGAATTATAGGGCAGGAAAACTTATCTACAAAATTGATCGGAGATCTCTGAAAGAATTCATTCTCGTCTCCTGCATTATTTCAAATCATTCCCGTAGTAGATTCAGTAGAATTCATATAGTTTTATAGCTATATATATTTTGATTTGATATTTACCGACAAGATTGTCGATATAGCGCGATTCAAATTTATGAGAGTCGGCTGCCAACGACTTCAAGTCAGCCACCTGTCGATACATATAAATTCTTCAGTAAATATGTAAATAAACCAACAACTGTAGAAGCTTTTTAAATAAACAACATTATACAATAATACAATATTGACATGAAAATTAGTAAGGATAATTTAACACTCACTCCATACAAGGATGCACCGGCTTTGAATACGTCTCTGAATGCAAGTGCAGCTAAAGTTGTGTATCCACCAGCAGAACCCCCAGTAATGCATAATCTTTCACCGTCGACTTTTCCACTGTCAACCTAAAATAAAAAAATTGCATTTCACAATAACAAAATTCACGGCTTGAACTTTTACCCATTGTTTATAATTAAGACAAAAAAAAAAAAAAAAAAAATTACCAAAAACTTGGCGCAGCTGCAGCAATCATTGACATCAACAATTCCCCACTGTCCAAGCAGCCTATCTCGATATTTACGACCATAACCTTCAGAATCGAACCTCTAGAATAAGCATTATTGTACTGAATCGAAAAAAGAACACAACAAAAACAATAATCAGACGAAAAATAAATACCAGTGCTCCCGCCATAATTAACGTCCACAAAAGCCCATCCACGGCTGGTCCAATATTGGATACTGAAATTCAAACTACTACGAGTTTCGGCAGTGGGCCCACCTGTTCATGACATAATTAGAGATTTGACATTTTTTTATTACACCTGATAATGGAATTAATTAAAATAGTTACTCAAAGAATACTTGATGGACGAAGAAAACTATAAGTATACCGTGACTCTTCAACAGCAATGGAGGTTTCTCCTCCGGACTAGATTGAAATAGAGGATTTGTCGGGGGGTAAAAGTACGCATATGCCCTTTCCCCCGGGACTTCTGTAGGGAACTCTATGAGTTCTGGTGAGCTTATGTATGGCCTGTACAATGAACTTATTGAAGAAGAAGACCACATGATCTTGAAATCAACTGCTTTAGACTTTTGATCGTCTAAAGTCACCTGAAATACAATAAACGGAGGAGAATAACCAACATAAACAAAATGCAAAAAATTTCAAAACTGCCATTTTCAAAAGCTTGAAATTAATAAAAACAAGCACCTTAGCTATTGATGAAGGATGAACTGCAGATGCTCCTTCAACATACAAGCAGTTAAGCCCGGATGTCTGAAATAAATTAGGAGTATCTTCAGATAACTCAATATTCATTTTTAGAAAAAAGAAAAAGGATTAAATAATGCGGAAATTAGAGTCGTTGTAATTTACTATATTATTTATATCTGTGAAAGGAATATCAAGTAGCGATATTTTGTTCTGCGCAACATCGATGATTCCAAGATATGAGCTCCCATTCATCCTGCAAATATTTTCCACAAATTAGATAAATCTTTAGGCAGAAGATAAAAGAAAAATGAAAAAATCGTCATTGCTAAGCATTACTTTATTCACATTACCTGTAGGTGCAAGCAATAGAATTCTTATTAAGAAAGTCAAATGAGCTCAGACCAAAAACCCATAACGGTGTAGTGAACTCGGCATCTAAGGAGTAAACTGGCAGTACTTCATTTGTTGATTCCACCTAAGGAAATAGGACAAATATTAGATCAAGAAGATAGTTGCATCGATATGACAAGAGTCGGACTTGATTTTTTTTTTTCTAATACAAATCAAATCATGGAATTCAGGAGCATGGCAGACTTCTATCAAATAGTAATCTTGACTGCCACGGCAATTTTATCGCTTGAGTCTTAATTCTGGTGCTCTACTAGTATTTTAATCTAATACATATCTAGAGTCAAAGTATATATAAAGAACAACTACTACAAATGATAAGATGAATATATACCCATCTGTAGATATTCCAAAACCCACTTTTTCTATCAGTGACGAAGAAAAGTTCCCCTGAAAAAATATTCAAAAACAACAAAACAATGTCACCAAGAACTCCAAGCCACTGTGACATAACATTTGAACGAAAAGCATTTTATTTGTGTATCAAAGTAAAAGTATGATCCGTGAGTAAACACACACAAGAAACGGAAGAACATTGTTCAAGATTTAAACAATAGCTTCGAAAGAAAGTAATTATTTTAAAAATGATTGGCCTGATGGCGCAAAGTGCAATAACGTTTTAGACACCTGCATGTCACAAATAACCAATAAAGGGCTGTAAACTAGCTTTGCGATTAGAAGTTTAGAACATATACATTATTTCATATTTTATCAAACATTAATTACTGGCATTGAGAAGCACCAATAAAAGCTTACAATGCTACAAAACATTCAAAATGTATTAAAGTATAAAGCAAGTGAACAGTACCTTCAGGTGACCACTTAGGTTCACTTGGTGATTCCACAATTGATGGATCACCACCAGCAACACAAATGCGGTTTTTTATGTTTCTGGGACAATCATTTTAAACCAAGGAAAAAAAAAGTAGTCAGGATTTATCGAAATTTTAACTCTATACTGAACCCCATTACATGTGATAAAAAATTCCTATACCTTACTTAATAAACACGTGATCATAGCACAGACGCCACGGAGTACAAAAATTACAAAAAAGTAAACAACTTGTGGAAACAAAAGTAGGTTTAAAATTGTCACAAATTTATGCAGCCGGGAATTGAAATTTCATCTAAAATAGATGGCAATGCAAGAATAATATTCCATTGAAAAGGCAACAATCAAGATTTTGACTACCAACCCGTTTTCAGAAATATATCCGACCCAAAGTTCCGATTTATCCCATGGCATGTTGGGATGACCCCATTCAATCCATGCCACACGTTCTCCTTTGTGATCAATCCGAGGAAAAGCATAGAAGTCATTGCCTCCAACTAATATTTCAGGTTCTGCATAGTAAAAAATAATGAATATACACTCACCCCCTAGAGTATATTATAGGAAAATACAATTTCCACCTATTCTAAATAAATATTCGCAGAGGTACAAGCACGGGGATGCAATTTTACCCTTTATATGGTTGGTGCTGGAGAGGTCAATCGAAACAATTGTTGTGGTGGGATTTGCACTACTTTCACGACGATCTATCAGAAAAGCAATCATAATGCACGAATAAAAAATCAGTATCCACGAAGGAAAAAAATATAAACAACTTCTCAAAAAAAAAAGATGTTTTATAAACTAAGGATGAAGCTAAATTCACAATCTACCTTCCCTCACTGTCAGGTACCGATTAAATCGAGAATCAAATACTCCGTCAGCGTAGCAAACGAGTGGCCCACTGTAATCTGGCGTGAGCGGCAGAGGAACTGAATCTGCTAGGACGATTTATAATGATATAAAAAAAAAAAAGCTTTTCACTTCAGAAACATAATTAATTGAGTAAGCATCACACTAATACTAACGAAATGGATCGTTTGTGCTATTAAAGAAAGGAACATCGTAAAGAGAGATTGACCTCTAGATGAAATTGATTGCTTGTAGAGTCGTTGATCTTTATAATTTGAGAATACAACGGCGTCCTCTAAAACGGTGAAGGCCCCACCTCCATATTCTTGTGCCACAGTTCTCACGGCAAAATCTTTCGGCGTAATATCAGTTGGCTCATCACTTTCGCCCTCGGCCTGTCTTACCAGTACACCTCTTCTGAAACACGTAAACGCCTCAATGAGTACGAAATTATACACTCGATAAGAAACCTAATCAATGATTTAATTCATCTCAGAAAAATAACCAAGTACACCCAAAACAAATTCGACAATTTGAGGCTGGTTACCCCAAAACTACCACAAAGTTTCGATTTTTATAAGCTCTGACAAATGATAGATACAAAATCCCAACTGAAATCAGAAAAATTAAACATGAACCAACAAACCGAAACTCGATAAATTCGAACAAGGATCATGAGAACTATAACAATTAAACAGAATATGAAATTACCCAGATTCATTGGGGCGGGATTCTAGCCAGTAGAGGCGGCCGAAGGAGTCAGCCGCGAAGCCGCCGAGGCGTTTACTTGAGCCGGAAACAACGTCGGCGGTAATTGGGGATTTCCACGAACCGTAGGGAGAGGTGACCTTGGATTCTTCTGGTGCGGTTCGTGCAGTTTGTGAAGGTGAAGACATTGTTATTATAGTTGTTGAAATTCGTCTTCTACAATGGAAGTAATTGGGGGAAATTGGTGCTACTGTGTGAAATTTGGGAATTTGCAGAAGGGAAAGGGGAATTGGAGAGTGGCAGTGACGAGTGAGAGTGATGATGGCAGAAAATGCCATTTGCTAAGGTTTATGGTTTCTATTTTCATTTATATTTGGTGGGTTTTTATTTATTTATTTATTTATTTTTATTTATTTATTATTATTATTATTATTATTCGATTTTAGTTTTTAAAAAAATAATTCAAAAAATGTTGTAATGTGTAAAGACCATTTTATTTTGGCTTACATAATACTCCATCCGTTCTTAAATAAGTGTTTCTTGTCACTTTTCACAAAGATTAAGAAACTCAATAAATGTAGCTCGATTTTAAACAAATCACATAAAATGACTAAAACAACCTTTACCATTTAATGATTTATAAGAGAGAAAATGTTTAGAGTTGCATTATTAAGGTTAAAATAGGAAAAATGTATTTAGTAAAGTATTGAAAATTTAAAGTGACAAATAATATGAAACATTTTTTTTTAAAGGAACAGTTATTGTAGAATATATGGGTATGTAAAATTCATGCATTTCATTTCAACTAAATCCCACCATTCATAAATGGTCAACCTGACCAATCATAGTCGACTAAATTTTGAAGGAGTGGCCAACTATTCATAGTTGACTAAGAGGGTGTTTGACTAAGCTTATAAGATGTTAAAATGAACTTATAAGATGTTTTAGAGCTTATAAGCTCTTTCAAAGTGTTTGGATAAGCTCTTCCAAAGTATTTGGTAATTTTTTTTTTTAAAATCTTATTTTTTTTAAAAATAAGCTGTTGAAGAACAAATAAGATATTTTTAAATAAGTACATCTACCCCACATTTTTATACTAAAATCTTATTTTTTTAAAAAATAAGCTGTTGAAGAACAAATAAGATATTTTTAAATAAGTACATCTACCCCACCTTTTTATTTAAGATCTTATATTGAGTAAAAATAGGAAATAAGCTTATTATCCAAACACTGTAAAAATTAATCCTAAAAATAAGATGTAACAGCTTATCAACTCTTAAAACATCTTATCAGACGTAAGAGCTTATCAGTTGTTTAAAATAAGCTTAGCCAAACACCCTCTAAGTAGGTCGACTAATTTACTATATTTTTAACTTGAAAAATTTAGTCGACCTCATTTGTCAATAAGAATTTAGACGACTAATTTAGTCTATACATTTTGGACATCAATTGACGGAAGCGGTCAACTGAGTCGACTAAATAGATCAATTAATTTGTTGTAATTTCTCTCAAAATTGTAGTCGACTAATCAATTTTTTTTATGCATGATCATATATATCCATTGACTCAACTATCGAATAAGTATGTTGTTCCCACTTAATTGGTAGACTAATTTTCTTTTTTCAGAAAGAAATTGGATTTCATGATGCATAAGTAGGCAAAGATTGGGGAAGGTTAGGACCTTCGTTACATGATATTCATGCCATAGAAGCAAGGACACGAGCCAAGTGATTCCCAAATCGTTTCACAAAAGTAAAATTACAAGAAATAAAGGAACGAGAAAAAATCAAGCATTCTTCCACAAAAAGCTCCGAATGATGAAGAGGAAGATCCGCCAATACTAACAACATCGGTAACGCGTTTGCAGTCTCCTTCTAGGATAACGGAATGCCATCATTTTCCTTGAGCTATAAGCTAACGCACGAAGGGCCACATGAGCTTCACCATCAACTGCACATGGTCATCCTGAAAAAGATTCCACGTTCCACCATATCAACACTCCTTTCCGGTCCCGAGCAACCATTGACATCGAATAATGATCTTGATTGATAGGGAAAGCCGCATCAAAATCGACTGTAATCTTTCCTTCCAGCGGGGACTCAAAAAAGATTCAAGAAGCATTATTATTCGCATGTATGTCTATTATATTATGGTCTCGTCTGGTTGGTGATTAGTCATTATTAACTAAATAATTGGATTTTATTTAATGTTCGGTATCCTAATAACTTGTCAAATCGATCCACAAATATTATGTTACACAACTTATTTTGCCATGTAGGCATGTTTTTTGTTGGACCTTTCGAAATCCAATAATACAATTGAGTTTGATTAGATTATTTACTCTTATCTTGACAACCAAACGAACCAATATATTATACAACTTCACAAACTCTCTAAGCACTATCCTAAATGCATATATCAGCTTACATGTGTATTTTCAGACAAAAATTAGTGTTCAAACCTAGTTTTAATTATACCTGTTAAATCCATCAATCATCAAACACCATTGAAGAAAATTGGACCCATCAAGAAAACAATTATTGGAAGCTACCTAAATATGAATTATATATGCTGGAGAAATTAATTATTGAGCTAATTAATCATATTTTCTATTCCTTTTCATTTATAAGATGTTCATTTGATTGCCCTAATTAAGAAACTTGCCAGCCTGGGAGCTATTATTCATACAGGAACTTCATAGAGGTTTAATTTAAAGATTATAATAAATGAATTTCCTTGAATTATATCTGCATAGAAGAAATTAGTTGAATGGCTGATTTTAAATTTGTAATAACAAATCCGTTGAACTAAGGTTGTGTTTGCAAATGCTTTTAAAAACAGATTATGAGTTTTTTTTGCACATAATTTGTAGTTAGGTGTTTGCAAAACAAGCTTTTATTTTTACTTCTCTTAAAATAAGATGTTTTAAGCTATAATTTTAAAAGCATCCATGTACCTGCTTTTGTTTTATTTTAGTTGATTTTCCAACTAATTTGCAAACATCCCCAACTTACAGAAATAAACACTTAAATCCAACTTAACTCACAATCACTAACTTTTGTTTTTAAATAAGTTTTTGCAAACACCACCTAATTATTGTATTAATTCATTTAACTGTGGATACCAAATCACTAGTACTTCTCATTTTAAGTTATTTAATCTCCAAGTGGTTTAATTTGATGAGTTTTAAATCCTTCTCATTAATTTCAATTTCAATTCGAAAATATTGTAAATTCATTCTTCTAATCTATTTCAATTCATGTCCATCTTTACATAATCAAGAAATCAACACTTGCATGAGTGTAACATATATACAATTTGATCACATATTCTGGAAATTTATAATTATTATCACTAACTTAATTTTTCGTGTGGGGTAAATTACAACCAACTTTCTGAGGTAAATATAAATACAAAAAGACCCCTTATTTATGAGAAACTACACCTACCTCCCTGCAATTTGTAAATTTCTTACATCCAACCCCAACAAAAGAGTGTTAATGTAAGAAATTTACAAATTGCAGGGGGCTGGATGTAAATATGGAAAATTAGGGACTTTTCGTAAATAGACATTACCTCAAGGGTCAGTTGTAATTTACCCTTTTCTTGATACATTTGGCATTTGATAATTTGGAAAAATGTTCAAAGTCACAAAACCAAATAAAAGTGAGTAGAACGGACTCGAGGCATGCGCTCGTGCGACTTTTATTCAGAAAAGAAAATGGAGAAGGAAAAAAAAAAGCTACTTTAATTTGATGATTATATTCACACAAGTAGTTCTTGATTTGTCCAATCTCTCCATGTGATTGATGATTCATTGTGCCAAATAAGTAGTGCATTTTCTTAGGTTTTGATTTTCAATGTTATGCTTCGAATTAGTGATCACAATTTATTGCATATCGTGGAGCTTCATCCTCCTTAAAAATCTAGGTAAACAAGTAGAAAGCCTTTTTTGTTTTCTTTTTCTTCAAGTCGCTCAGATCGATGTTATATTCGGTGAAGTGTACATTATACCAAATGTACTAATACGTAATGTTAGTAATCGTACATTTACAATAGAACTCGTCTTATTAAAACACAAATGGAGATTAAGATTCCAAGAAAGAGGAGACTCGAGACATTAGAGACTAGCGGTAAAAAAAAAATTCGATTGCATTTTATTTGGATACGTGAAAATAGATATAGAAAATGGGTTTAATTTGAAAAGTGAAAAATACGAAACCAAATTGTCTTACCGAAATAAACCCAAACTAATTATTGCAACACATTATTTCCAAACTAATTATAGCAACAAATAGTATTTAATAGTGGTAATTCATTCCACTTTGCAATTAGGTCCCATTTTAATTCCCAAACTCATTATTATTTTTTGAAGGCTTATATTTATTATTCCGCCTAAATGCAATGCATCTTCTTCACCAAACAATACTTTATGGGCCAAAACTTTTTAATAATAAATTATAATACTCCCAACTTCTACAAAGTATGATCAAAGAAGTTTATTTTGACCAAAAAATAATTTATTCTATTATATTAAATAGCTAAAAGCTTTCATGTTATTTTATTAACGCACAACTTTTAAATGGGGAGTTTTTAAGAGTAGTTTGCTAAAAGAAATTAATCATGAGAAACTTTTTGCTAATAAGAATAATAAGGATATTCCTTTAACAATTAAAAGAAAATCAGCACGTACACACACAAGAAGCAACGAAGAGAAAGAATCTTTCAATCCTAGTACATAATATATATATATATATATATATATATATATATATATATATATATATATATATATATATATATATATATATATATATATATATATTTTCAATCTAACTAGTAGCATTTATTAGTTAGCGATATGAAAACTTGTGGAGTAATAGGGCTCTATGATTGCCTAAGAATGTAGACAGTGACGGCGCCAACATAGAGTCAGGGAGGCTACAGATAATATTTTTCAAATCTCTATGTGTACGATAACATTTACGGCTCCCATCATAATTATTTTACTATATTCAATTCTCGAATTTAAAATTCTGACTCCGCAGCTGATTGTGCATGCACATTATGCAGGACAATAATGGTCATGCATTATTGAAGACATCCATGATTCTTGAAAAAAGACACTAGAAAGTTCAATGAAACATATAATAATGAGCCAATTGGATAAATCAAATTATTGATTAAAAAAATGGATAAATGAAATATAATGAGGGGGGCGACGTGGAAATGGACTAGGTAACCGTCTTCATAAGCTAGCTAGTCCTCTCCACATATTTCTTCGATGAATTTTGTTAATTCAGTAGTTGGTTAATTAATATTTTTTTTGTTAAACAATACATTTAATTTTACGAGTATTTTACACACCATAGTCACTTTGAAACCTATATCTATGAGTTTTTTTTTTTATATATAGTTATAACTTTTGGTGTTGTTTTCTCGTAATTCAATAGAAAATTATTCAAGTTCGTTACAGTTTTAAAAATTCCTTTCGGGAGAGGAAGCTATGTATATATTAACGGGTGAATTAGAAAAATATCCTAATTAATTATTTGATATAATTATGAAAAGTATTCTTTGAGGCATTAATTATATCCATCAAAACATGCATTAATGAAGGAATGCTTGTAGCTTTTTTCAATGTTATATATAGTTATTAGAATATATATATATATATATATAATAAATAAGTATTTTTTGAGGAATAAAAAGAAAATGCAATTATGAAGAGAATGATGGAAAAGGAAAATCACTTGTTTGGCAAAGTAAAGTAGAAATTGACAAGAGGCTGAAAATGTTTAGGGAGGACAGAGTATTGTAGGTGCATCCTCTCTCTCTCTCTCTCTCTCTCTCTCTCTCTCTCTCTCTCTCTCTCTCTCTCTCTCTCTCTCTCTCTCTGTGTTATGGAGAGTTTGGCTGATTTGATTGTGAAACAATAAAGATAATTTACAATAATGTGGAGGAGATGCACATGCCAATAGCACCATCACAAAGACTTCTTTTTCCCTTTATTTTAATTTTTAATTTTAAATTTATTTTTATTTTACGAAGAAATCGGATTACTCAGAAATGTGCACTGAAACTCATCTTCTAATACATAGATTGCAAACTATACGACGAGAGATGTAAATCACACTACGAAAAGAAAGGTATACTATGTGACGAGTTTGACCTAAAAAATATTGGCAATAGTAATCGAACTTTCTTACTCCGCCAGCTAGGTCAGCACTACGGGCGCGCCCTTTGTCGATTTTCTTCCCTTTCAACATCTTTGTTTGTGGTCCGAACCATAAACCATCCTTATCTGTATATCACCTTTAGAGCCCCATTCCTTCCATCACTAAACTTTGTCAACATCAAACTTCAACCATAGATCCCTTTTCTTACATATATATATATATATATATATATATATATATATATATATATATATATATATATATATATCACACTAAATTAATTACACATACTTTAGGGCCCTCCTAGCTCTCTCCACCTCCTTTTGTTTTTTGATATATATATATATATATATATATATATATATATATATATATATATATATATATATATAACATGAGATAAAACATCAAATAGTTAAATATGATGATATCACTAATAATAATGTAAATTGGGTATTGTAAGAGAGTTGGAGTCAAATAACTCAAATTGGGAAACAGATTCTATTCCATTTGGTTGTTCTAAATCCCGTTTCACTAAATAAAATGTAGACACGTTTATAGCTATGAAGCCTATGATAGTAATTATACATGTATATATTTGTTTGATATTCATATAGAAAGCAACACTTGTAGAGTACTACTAAATAACAAAAGAATTTCCATAATATAATATATACCCACCATATAAATATTAAAAAGTGGCAATTTACTGAAATACCTCGGACACTAATACTCTTTCAAATCAGGACAGTAAAATTTTGGCATTTTGGTGAAAATCATTTATCCATATATTCTTCTTCATGCCTCCATAGATATTTGTTGCGATCTGCTCCACTCTCTCTCTCTCTCTCTCTCAGTTGCTATTATCATTGAAACTCTTCCATACACAGTCACACTCGCACGCACACCCCCGCATAGTGACACACACACATACCACATAGAGTGACGCATGCACACACACATATAATTACATTCAAGCATAATAGTCGTTTTGAAAATCATATCCTCGTATTTTGTTGATTCACTTTGTTTAGCTATAAGATTTGGGGGAGAGATGATCGCAAATATGTAAACGTTCGATGATAGATAACCACTGAATATAACTAAGCTCCATAACTGAACTTTGTACATTAGCTCTGTAACTTAGCAAAGTTGGAGATCCATGGTAAAGCAAAGTTGGCAACCTCTCATTTTCCTACTCCAAATTATTTCAATTAATTAGGAATCACAATTTGACATGCCAATTAAGTACCGACTCCGTCCCACACCGAATTTAGTAGGTAATATTCGACTTGTCATTAAATTGGCGGGTACGGACATTCAAATTATATCATAAAATACTAATTTTCAACCTTGAAAAAAAATATTCAAACATTATATTGTTCAAGTATTAAAGGTGGAAGTGAATTGTCCGACGGAACAGATACCGAGTTGTAGGGAAATTCTATAATACATCCAGTTGTTAATGCCGGATGATTGTTAACCGTAGATCTACACATAATCACACACACATGTGTATGTATACTTAGTCATTGGTTATTTAACCTCATCTACAGTTAACAAATACCCGATGTAGCATATAACTTCAGCGAATGATATCCGAGTTTAGCATGGGGGCCCTATACCCTAGCTAGCTAACTTCTTTTTCATCCTTTTTTCCAAAAGCTTTCCACATTACTTATATCCCATCATTCTTCATTCAACCCTCTCCCAATTCCACTCACACACACACACACACACCAAAATAGTGTCCTCTCAAATCTCAATCCACATAACTACTAAAAGTTCAAACCTTAAAAAAAAAAAAAAAAAAAAAAAAAAATACCCTCATATCATTCCCCATTTATATATAGAAAGAGCATCTTTCCCAATATATATACATATATTCTCCATATAATTGAAACCTTAAACTCAATATATAATTTTTTTATAATATAAATATTTAACTTAATCCAAAAAAAAAAATCAAGAATGCCATTCTTGCATTCTTCCACCCATATGGAAAGCCCCGCCCTACTATCCCTTCTCCGCCACACCACCACCAAGAAACCGTCATCGAAATCCGGCGGCTCCGGCGGCGGCGGCGGCGGCGGAGGAGGTCTCTTCCGCATGTTCAAACTCTTCCCCATGCTGACAACCGGATGCAAGATGGTGGCCCTGCTCGGCACCCGACACCGGAAACCGCTCCTCGCCGACAAGGCCACCACCGGAACCCTATTCGGCCACCGCAAAGGGAGGCTGAGCCTGGCCATACAGGAGGACCCCCACCGGCCGCCGCTCTTCGTGATCGAGCTCCCCGTCCTCGCGGCGGCACTCCACCGCGAGATGGCCTCCGACGTGCTGAGGATCGCCCTGGAAACCGACACGAAGACGCAGAAGAAGAAGCTTCTGGAAGAGTACGTGTGGGCGGTGTACTGCAACGGCCGGAAAATGGGGTACTCGATCAGGAGGAAGAACATGACGGAGGACGAGCTCCACGTCATGCAGCTGCTCCGGGGGGTTTCGATGGGCGCCGGAGTTCTGCCGGCATTGTCGCCGGAGAAGGACGCCGCCGCCGATGGAGAGATGACGTACATAAGGGCGAGATTCGAGAGGGTTATGGGGTCGAAGGATTCCGAGTCGTTTTACATGATCAATCCGGATGGTGCTTCCGGCCAAGAACTTAGTATCTTCTTTCTCAGAGTTCGTTGAATAATGGATCGAGTGTGCTATATATGAATAATTTAATTTCATAGGGGTTTTTGTTAGTTTATTTTGATAAAGGGGATTTTTTGCTATTTAAAAATTACACGGGGTACTTTTTGCATTTACTCATATATTATATGATGGGATTTTTATTACATTAATTAATAATGCAATTAAAATTTGGTACGCTTTTGTAAATTTTTTTTTTTTTGAATTAATTTAAATTAGAATTTCAAATTTAATTGTAAGGAATTTCAGTTTTTATGAATTTGCAATTAAAGTAGATTGTCCTGATTCCACAAGAATCAGAAGTACTGCAATTCTGAGATTAACCGATACCTACAATTAAAGAACGAAAAAGGTATTTTCTTTTTTCATGCGTCAAAGTTGTCTAAATGTTTATTACAAAAATAAAAAATAAATAAATAATAATTAAAAATAAATAAATAAATGAAAAGGAAGAAAAAACTGGTTTTGTTTGTGTTGCCGATTGAATCCCTATAGTTGCTAGATTACAATTTAGGATAATTTACGACTAATCTCCTTAGGTAAGCTCTCCATTACGCCCCCTCAACAATGTAGGATAATTTACGACTAATCTCCTTAGGTAAGGTCTCTATTATGCCCCTCAAGTGCTGGCGAATTACATTCGAAACCTTGCACTTGAAATATTTTTTTAAATGGGTGGCTGTGGGCAGTGGCGGATCCAGGATTTTTGCCAAGGGGGTTCGAAATTGTAGAATAAAAAATTTAAATATCACTTTATAAAAATAGTGGACTAAAAATTTACAATTTACAAATTTTGGGTGAATTGTGGAAATATTTAAAGAGAAAAAATGTGAAAATGTTAAAATTAGTGGACCAAAAATTTACAATTTAAAATTTTTGGGTGAATTGTGGAATATTTAAAGAGAAAAAAATATGAAAATGTTAAGATTTGAAATTGAAGTCAGTTATTGAGAGAGTGGGGAATCGAACCCATGACCTATATAGTGGAGTTAGAATATCTTTACCACCTCAACCAACAGCCTTTGTTGTCAAAATATCTATAATAGTAATATTTGTCCAAACCCAAGGGTGTGCAACTGCACACCCTAGACCATAGGTGGATCCGCCCCTGGCTGTGGGATTCGAACTCAGGACCTTTCATTTGGTCTGGCTTTGATATCATGTTGAATGAACATCTCAACCAAAAGCTTAATCTGTTAGTCAAATGTATAATTTAATATTAATATCTCCAATAAGGTCAATTTTTTTTAAAAAACCACCTCTTATTTGGATAGTTACTAATTACAACAATTCATCAACTATGAATCTTCTTACACGTATATCGTTACAGTGTCAAATTCAACAGAATCTAGAGATTCCGTTGAATGTTCTCTGGTTTGTACTCGGTTTGTGCAAAGATGCAGTTTTTTATGCACCACAATCTGATATTTACAAGCCAAGAAGCACATCTTATGATAATCTTGTTTCAAAATGTGGAGTTCGAACGGTGTAAAATGAGTACAAACTGAGGAATATTCCACATAATCTAGAAGATGCAACTAAATTTGACATCGTGAGGGTGGACGTGTAAAAAGATTTATAGTTGAGCGATGGTGATAATTATCCAAACATGAGAGTTTTTTTTCATAATTTAGCATTACTTTGGGGATGTGACTGTAATTTACCCTATAATGTAACAACAAAGAAAAAAGGAAAAATAGCAAAGTTAGGTTTCAGACTTGTAACAAAATATTGGGCCTGCAGAACTTATAAAATCGATTTAATGATATTAATATACTAGTCTCAAATAATGGAAGCCCAATAACAATTTTTTTTTTGAAAAGACAAATACTCAATTATAAATTAATGGCCGAGAAATTTTAAATGTTGTTTCAATTTTACTGGTACTGTTCATCATCTTATTTAACTTTTTACCTATAGTTCTCATTCTCTCATCTCCCAAACTCGATTCAGATTTCTGAAGTTCTAATCAAATCGAATTAATTAATGCATTTCCCCCCCTTTGTTGACAAATTTCAACTAAAGTATAGTTTTATTCAACAAGGATGAATTGTATAAAGGGAAATATATTATTTTTCAAAAGAATAATTGTTGAACATGCCCAAAATGAGCATGATGAGCCAATTTGAAACATAATTTAACCCTCTTTCAGTTTCAATTTGGTGAAATACTTATCAAAGTTGTAGTTCTTTAAATTGACTTTTTAGTCAATTTTAATCAACTACATTGGATGTTAGGTGAGAGAGCTATGTATAGTTGAACAAACACCGCCTAGCTTACAATAGATCGACTCCAAACGTGATTTTGACTATTTTATTATTCCTATTTGAGAAAACTCAAAACATTAATGTAAGAGCCCTTCAAATTGACTTTCTAATCCGACTTGAATCAGCTAAATTTGGCGACAAATGAGAAAGTTATACATAATTTAATAAACATTGTCAAATTTATATCAGACACGGTTAGCCTAATATGATTTACACTTCTCGTATAATTTGCAAGTTATTACACTATACTGAAATTAACTCAGTGCACTTTGAGTGACCAGTAATCAAAAAGAGAAGTTACAAAAGAAAAAAAGTTACCAACAACCACAATATAGGGTTCCAAACAAGGCATAAGAATAATTATTTTTGTATAATTATACAAAATATATGAATGAGCTGTTTGTTGAAAATTTTGCAATATATATATATATATATATATATATATATATATATATATATATATATGAATGCACCAATAGTTTTTAAGATTTGGTTGTTTGGATGAAGGAGAAGTGGAAACTTCCTCATAGTTAACAATGAGTAGCTGCCTAACTAATGGATAATGGTGGATTAGATTGTAATAATCAACTAATTAATCAATTAATTGTCTACTGCTTTGCATCAAAATTATTTGTTTGTATTAGAATGTAATCACATGCTTTCGTATATATAATTATTTCAGGGAGACAACTTCACTTTGGAATCATGTATTAAATCAAGAAGCATGATTCGATGGTTGCCCCTATCTTAGATAAATTAAAATAGAGCCTATGTTTTATTTTCCCCCATTAGTTATTGATTGAAATATTTAAGGGGTCACTATAACAAATCACAACTTTTGCTCACTTGAATGCTACCAAGTTGAAAACTACAATTGAGTACATATTTATAAGTTTTTTTTTTTACTTTAATACCAAAATAAAAAAAAAAAGTACAAAAACACCCTTTCATACAAAATATTAATTATATTAATTTTTTTTTTAAATTACCTATTTTAATACAAAAAAAAAAACCCCTTTTCTTTCAAATTCCCTCCACCGTTGCTCCTCCTCCCCACCGTCGTTACCGCCGCTGCAACCCTCGCCGCTACCGGACGCCACCGCCTAACTCCGCCGGCGCCGTTGTTTTCCCTCCAAGTAATATTTGTTTTCCATTTTTTTTCTTTAATATTTATTTAGGATTTCATTGTTTGATATGGGTAATTAGGATTTGATTGTTTTAGGTAGGAATGATCGTTAATTAGTAATGGGTACATCTAATTTCAGTCGATTTGAGCATTGATTTGAGATTCGTGGGTCGGTTCTTCGTTCACAAAACTCGACCTGTATATGTCGATTTTTTCAGAATTTTCGACAGATTGATGTCGAAAATTCTGAAAAAATCGACATTTAGTTGTCGATTTTTTTGAAAACTTTGAAGTTAATGTTTGATAATTCGACAGAACACTGTCGAAAATGGGTAGGAAAACCGACAGCTAGCTGTCGAATTTTCTACCAATTTTCGACAGTGTTCTGTCGAATTTTTACTGTGTAATATTTCTTTTTTTTTTTATTATTTTTTTTTTCTTTCCTATTTTTATTTTCTTATGTTTATATTATGTATATTTATTTTTATTTGTGTGTTATTTTGCAGTGGAATAACCACGTGAACCTCGTATACCTCCGACTGTCTCGAACCGTAAGAAGATGAAGGAATTATCCGATAAGGACAAGGGCAAGGCAATCACGACCAAGAAAAAGACCACGATCAAGAAGAAGTCTGGAGAGGGTTCTTCCTCAACGAATCCGGTGCCGGCTCTACCTTCGACTGTAGAAGTATGTGATTCGAGCAACGAACCAGTCCGAGGTCCCGAGATACCGGAATTGTACACAAATTTTGATGGATTTTGTTTGGTCTAGATGTTTTTTTTTTTGTTTTAGATGGATGTTGTTTGATGGATTATGTTTCATTTACATGTTTTTTTTTTAATTTAGTTTTATATGGATTTTGATTGTTTTAAATTGATTTTTTTTGATAATTTAAATTTTTTATTTTTTTTTGTCTAAAAACACTTAGAATATGTTTTTTTATTTTACATTGCAATAGATTTGGGGTTAATTTCACAAAAAAAAAATGCAATTTATCAAAAAAAAAAATATTTGAAACAGACAAAAATCGACAGCTAGCTGTCGAAACTTTTCTGTTTCAAATTTTTTTTTTTTTTTTATAATTTGAATTTTTTTTTGTCCAAAAATACTTAGAATATGTTTTTTATCCTACGTCCTCTATCCCCGTCACTCAAACCCGCAATCATTAGCATCATTCCAATTCTTTTACATACTTCACGAACCCATGCCATTAAAGCTTCTTTTGTTGGGAATTTTTCTGACGTCGTAAATGAATGTTTGCAATCGATCTACACAAAAGTGGAGAAAATATTAGACAAGTAAATTTGCAACAAGAAAAAAATTGACACCTAAGTGTGGAATTTGTCCCCTATTTTCGACACTTAAGTGTCGAAAACATGGGAAAAATTCGACACTTAGGTGTCGAAAATATGGGGCAAATTCGACACTTAAGTGTCGAAAATAGGGGAACATTCGACACTTCAGGGTCGAAAATAATAGCAAAGTTCGACACATACATGTCGAAAAATAAGCACATTTTCGACCTGTATGTGTCGAAAGTGGATGGCGTATTTAAAAAAAAAAAAGAATCAAAATCGATGTTTTAGCTCAAAAAATACATGAATACATACCTTAATAGGTTCTCCTTGCTGGTAAACTACCATTCTATTGTCATTTGACGCCATTTTGCAAGTTGTGTAAGGTTTTAATTTCTTTAGTTTTGAGGTTTTTTATGAGGGTTTTTTGGGAGGGAGAAGAAGGAGGTGGAGGAGGTGAGGGTTTTGTGAGTGAGGAGGGAAATGGTTTTTGAGGGTTTTTGATTATTTGGTATTTAAGAAAGAAAAATAATATTTGTAGTATTTTTTTGGTTTTAATTTTCATTAAGGGTATTAAAGTAATTTACTATTAATTTTTTTATTTTATTTTTTTGGTATTCAAGTAAGCAAAAGTTGGAATTTGTTATAGTGATCCCCAATATTTAATTATGTTCTAAATTGTGAAAAAGGAAAGGTGTATTGATAAATTGAGAATTTGTATATGGTATATGGAGCTGATTTGAGCTGATTGTAATCTATATGTCAACTATATATGTACACTGGGTAAACATACACTCTTGTATAATAGTTTGTAAATCATACAAGACACGTATATTCGAACTTATGTTGATTGACACAAGCTCACTTGCTCCAACCGCTAGATCATCTATTGCGGGACAAAACTGTTAAAAAATGTGATATCAATATGAAGTGTAATTTCTAAAGAACATTTCTAATTTAATTTCCCTATGTTCCCTTTCAATAATTGTTTTTAGCTTTCCACACGAATTAAGGATTTTATTAAATGTGTCTTAATTTTATGAAAAATATACTTCCGCACTCCCTTAATAATTGTCGCTTTTGCCATTTTTTTATGTTTCAAATTATTTGTCATTTTACTATTCTAAGGAATTATTCATTGCAATTTTTCAATTTTGCCCTTTCTCACCCATAATTAATTAAAATATAATTAGTTAAAAATCAATTAATGGCATGGGCATATTAGTGATTTACGATATTTTTTGTTAATATCTATGCCTATTTATTTAGTTTCTTAATATGTTTGCAATTAACAAAAGTGACAACTATTGAGTGAAGGATGGAGTATGTTTTCAGACTAAAATGATATCATCTTATAATTAATAACAGAGAGAAATGAATTAAAAAAAAGAGTAGTAGAAAGAGTTAATAAGGGTATAAACTGGAATTCAAGTAATTAATGCAGTATTGAAAATCTAAAGTGACATATAATATGGAACGAAATATGTTTAAAAAGAAACAGTTATTATGGACAGATGGAGTAATAATCATAGTATAATTTATATTGTTTTGGGGTGTAAAATCCTAATTAAATCACGTCACCTGAACTAGGAATTTTGGAATTAATTTCTAAAATTAAATAAGATTGAAAATTGAAAATTCCAAATATTTTTACATAATTTCAATTCCGATCCAAAAAAATCGAAAAATATGGGACATTGAAACGAAAATATGTGTTCCAAAATTGAAACTTTGTTAATAGGAACCGACGGTGATCAAAATTTCCGTTCCAACTTTCACACCTAAACCCCTAATGGTGTCAATTGGAATATTACTGACTCAAACTACTTGATCAATTGAAAAAATATTTTCATCATCAATTTGAAAAAAAAAAAAAAAAAAGGAATATGCTTGAAATGTATGAACAACCGAAACAAAATTTAATAATGAAAAAGAAATCTTAACCAAAATTGGTTGACCAATAAATAGGGAGGTATTAGGGGTGGGCATTCGGGTCGGGTCGGGTTATTCGGGTTATTCGGGTCAGGTTATTCGGGTTTTTTGCAAAAAAAAAATTACCCGAACCCGACCCGAGATAACCGGGTACCCGGCATCCCGGGTACCCGGTTATTTCGGGTCGGGTTCGGGTCGGGTTCGGGTTTTGCTATTTTCCTCTTTTTTTTTTTTTTTTTTTTTTTTTTTTTTTTTTTTTTTTTAAGGTATACATATATATACAGACATATATATACATATATATATTTATATATATATATATATACATATACATATACATATACTGATATACATATATATATATACACACACAGGCATATACATATATATACATACAAATATAGACATATATATATATATAGTATGTATTACAGACATATATATATATAAAAAAAAAAAAAAATTTTTTTTTTTTTAAACCGGGTACCCGATCGGGTACCCGGGTAGAATTTCTATTACCCGGACCCGAACCGGTTTGGGATCACCGGGTACCCGAACCCGGGAAAAACCCGGCTATGTAAAAAATTACCCGATCCGGTCGGGTAATACCCGACCGGGTCGGGTTATACCCGAATAACCCGACCCGAATGCCCACCCCTAGGAGGTATGGACAAAAAGTACAACCATCCACGCGGAATTGGTGTTGCAAATGTACTACAAATAAAGCGTGCATGCGGCCGAAAGAAAACAACCTATTTGGTTGGAGGGAAACACAAGTGGGTCCCCCTAATTATTACAACAAATCCAGCGCCTCAACTTAATTAAACCTATTTGGATTTGGGTTAGGATTTTTTATTTAATTCTTGAAAATGGACTCCAACTAATTTTGAATAAATTATGGGATTTTTTTCTTTTATTTTTCCTTTTCAGTATTTTATGTTGGAGTTAGTGGGGGAAAACACCATTTTGAATTTTTTTCATTTCTAATTTCAAAAAAATCAAAATATTAGTGAAATTCACCGCCGAATATAGTTAAACGTGAATAAATTAATACAGTTGGAACCAACATAATTCTATTAATTTAGTAAAATATTAAATTATCGAACTTAATCAGTTAATATCAAGTCAGGGCTGAGAGAAATTATTATTCAAGCGAAATTACTAATTTATCAAAGTATTCTCTAAATTATATTGAATCATGATTTTAATTTTATTTCATCAAAATATATGAGTTTTATATATAATTTACTTGTATGTTTTACTGAGTAGGCTCGAATAACCCTTAAAATTTTATATAATCCTTAATTTTTAGATGAGGGCTAATTAAGTAAACTTCTTCCATCAGTACTCTAAAAGAGTTAAAAGAAGGCTTACATGATAAATAAAAATAATAATAATAAATAAATCAATGGAGAAATGAGTAATACTCTTTTATGATTTTAAACCAACTATTATGTTAAGCAAATTGAAGTATATTGCATATATCTAACAACTGCAAATTATTTATAAATAGATAAAGGGTAAATAACGAATAACTCCTTACGTATGGTCAAATTAAGAAAAAATCCTCATATTTGGATAATTACAACTGCCCCTCAACCATAAATCTTCTTACACGTCTATCCTTGCAGTGTCAAATTTTGTGGAAACTTCTAGATTATATGTAAAATTCTCAATTTTGTACCCGTTTTATTACATTCGAGCTCCACATTTTGAAGCAAGATGTTGTATATATTAGATTGTGGTCCATCATAAACTGCATTTTTGTACAAAACGAGTACAAACTAGAGAGCATTCCATGGAATCTAGAAGATTATGTTAAATTTGACATCATAAAGATGGACGTGTAAGAAGATTCATAGTTGATGAGATAGTTGTAATTATTCAAACATAAGGAGATTTTCGTCATTTGACCGTACAACATGGTTGGTTGTAATTTCCCCATAAATGGAAAAAAAATTGCAAATAAACGGGGATGATAGTTGCGGCAAGCGGTGGGTTGAATAGTCAGCTGACAACTGTAATTTGATTAACTGCACAACTGCTTCTTGTTTTTAACCTTCCAATAAGACAACGCCACGTGTTGAACCCTCTCAAATGCCCAAAACCACCCCTTCCAATTGTCTGCCCACCAGGCGGGTCTAATTGATGTGGACTGTGGTTGTGAGTTGTGAATGTGCTAAATTATTTCTCCTAATTAAAATGAATTATATAACAAAATAGTTTATTTTTCACGTTAAAATATTGAATTGCCTTTGGATTGCGGAGTGAAATACAAGTAGCAAGAAGTAAAACTCAACACACAACGCATAATACATGCGAGTTCAGGATCTAGTTAAATAAAATGGACTTAATTTTTCAAGAGTTCGGGAGCAGCGTCCCTGAAAAAAAAGAGTTACGACTGTTTTTGACAAAACAATAATTTTTTTTTGCATATAGGGAAAAAAAATTATGACTTTTTTGCATTAATATGGATTTTGGGTAAGCTAAATAAATATTAGATATAATATAATAATTAAAATTTTAGGATTTTTTTACATTAATTTAGATTTTGGGTGAACTAAATAATAAATATTGGATAGGCTAAATAAATATATAGATATAATATAGTGAATAAAAATTCAATTGAAGGTGGATTGAGACCCTTGACCCAATGGTGGACTCGCCCTAGTACATATGTTACAAAAATAGAAAATTAAAAACTAATGATGAGTTTTTTCTACTAATCAATTTTTTTAATGTTTGCAATACTAGTTGATAGAGGTCAATTTAACCACCATCAACATTGGCTCTTCTCGAACACCTTCATCGATCTCGATCTGTTCACTTGAAAGCCCCGGAGAAACCCTCCAACCCCAAGTTAATTGGTAACATAGTTCAAGAAAGAGTAAAATGATAAAGAAAACGAAATAGAGAAGACGTAGTGAGATTTGTGATTTTATCGTGTATTTTTGTGTGTGTAGGAGTGGGTATTGTGTGTAAATAAAGCGTTTTGTGGTGGAGAATATAGTGTATTTATAAGTTATACCTACTCTTGAGCCTTTGATCTAATTTTGAGCCCATTAAACATGATAAAGTTGGGTCATGGTTCATCAATGAAATCCAATTTCAAAGATTTACACGAGTCCATAAGCAATTTTAGCATATAATTTGAGAAACGAACCATCGGAGCTGCTTATACGGAAAAACATTTTTGTAATTAACTAGTAATCACATTTTATATTTTTATCCTTGATTTCCCTATCCAAAATTTTCAATATTAGGAAAAAATATTTCACAAAAATGAATCAAATTTAAAAATTTATTTGCAAACAAAATCAATTTCTAAATTATGTGCTTAAGTTGATAAAATGCAATGGTGCAACTTAGTCATGAGATTCATTATAGACTACTAACACACGATTGTTATTATGAGTTAGTAATATTAAAATTTGAAATAAATTACTTGAGGCAGCGACACACACGCTCCGTGACGGCGAGTGGGGTCCATACAGCCGTTCGTCCCATAAAAAACGTTGGAAAAGTCAAACCCGATTCAAACTCGAATCACGTGAGATTCTTCCAGGCTGACTGTGGGTCCCATCCTACGTGGAAGCCGTTGAAAGTCATACTCTTCATTTTATGACCACCCAAAAACATTTCGGCTTAATCACACTTTGCACCCTTTAAATATATCATTTTAACACTTTGCACCATGAAAATAAATTAATAGCACTTTGCATCCTAGAAACATAATATATCATGCATAATGCACCCCAAATTAATTTTTAAAGTTAACAAAGGCAATTTAACATTTTTAGTGGTATTTTTTTAGGATGTCAAATGTTAAATCAATTTTTTATTCATAAATCATTTTGAAGCTATAACGTGCAAAAATAAAAATACATTTCATCTACATATTTTTTTTTTAAATTATCGAAATATTTTACTAAAAAAAATCTTTCAGCTATTCTGTTATCAAGTTACCTGAAAATCATATTTTTCTAAACTCTACATATTATTTCCACCAATTACAATAAAAGATTCATCAATCGAATAAGTTAGCGATAAAAAAATATTTTATTTTATTTTGTAAGAAAATATAGTTTTTTTTCAATAATTCAGTGTTATTTTTATTTTTTCGCACTTTGTGCGCTCGAAATTATGTTGGAGGTTGAAAAAAGTTAAAAAAAAAAATGTTACTTTGAACCCTATAAAAATAAGGGGAAATATGCAATACACCCCTTATTTGGAAAATATTTTGAACTAAACCCAATTGACTTTAAAGACTTTTCCAATAACCCATATCCCAATCTAAATTAGTGAAACCCCCCTTACCATCTATGACAAGACTAAAGTGCCCTTATGTGTTAGGGTTTTAACCTAATACAATTTATTTCTCTCTCTCCCATTCTCTCGCTATTTTTTCTCTGTTCTCGCTCTCTTTCTTCCATTCTCTCGTTCATTTCACGTTCTTTCTTTCTTTTTTTTCTTTTTTTTCTTTTTCCTTCTTCTCCAGATCTGTAAACCGCTGCCGTCGGAGTCAACAATTTTTTAATTCTTCAAACGCCGCCGGCCGAAATCCGTTGCAGGAGGCCCTCCTCCGCCGATGTTGGAGATCGTCTCCCCCTCGTCGAACACCACCACATCGACGCTTGGTACAATTGGCGGCGGCGCCTCCCCCACCTTGTCGCCGCCTCCGTCGGATTTCTACATGGAGATTTCCCTTCTCTCGACACTAAATACCAATTTATACTATATTAATTGGTAATTTTTTTTTTTTTTCTCGAATTAATTGTCGAACTAGCAATATAATATGTAGCAATATAATATGTTATGGATCTGAATTGCAGTTCTATTATTTGTTTGTTATGAACGCATACATTGATTTTCAATTATTCGGGATTTTATTAATTTTTGTATTATTCTGCATATTCTGAATGTTTAGATCTGGAAAACCCATTGAATTACGAGATTAGTTGGTTGTATTTCAGTGTATTTTATAGAGTAGTCATATTTGACAGAGTAGTCATGTTTAACAACTTAGTTATATTTGTCATTTTTTTTTGTAGTACTGCATATGTTCAACATTCAACAGTGTAGTCATATTTATCACACAAGATCAAACGGAAGATTAAGTGCAGTCGGTGCAACCGAGTTGGATACCGCAACAAAAAAACATGTTCGATGGCCATTGTTGAAAGATCACATTAGTTATTTTTTGTTTTTTTAGCCATTTTTTTTTCTTGTTGCAATGTATTTTGCTATTAATATTGCAAGTGTTTTCAAGTGCTGATTACTTGTAGTCACATTACGCAGAACCTAGTCACATAATAGTCATATTCTCACTGTCATGTTCAGTTACTGTTATACAAACCGTAGTCACATAATAGTCATATTCTCGTTGTTTTTGTTAATAATCATGCTTCTACTGGCTGTTAATTATAATGTTTTACTAAGCACAGTCACATTCACATAATAGTCATATTCTTACTGTTATCTTAATAATTATGCTTCTACAATATGTTAATTACACTGTTATACAAAGCGTAGTCACATAATAGCCATATTCAACTATAGTCATATTCGAAGTTGTAAATCTGTCGAGAAAAAAAAATTAATTTTTTGTTTAAAAAAATTAATTTTTTGTTTAAAAAAATAAAAAAATATTTTTAATTAGAAAAAATATTAAAAAATAAAAATAAATAAAAAATGAAAAAATCCGAAATAATAAAAAAATTAAAATATATATATATATATATATATATATTTTTTGATTTGGTAGCAAATTTTTAGGAATTTGGAAGCATATTTTTAGGAATTAGATTATTGTTATGGAAAGATAGAAAAAAGGAATAATTAAGACTAATTAGGCTAATTGACATAAGGGTACAATTGGAAATACAAATTCTAAGGGTTTATCACAAAGAAAGATTTAAGGGGTGGACATATCACCATTTATTATCTATATGAGGGGTTTATTGCTAATGACCCCTAAAAATAAATACCCAATAAAAAATAAAATTCTCTTTATTATTCAATTCATGGTGTAATGTGAATGATTTATTGTGTTTTGAGAATGCAAATACTATTATTATTTTTTAAGGATGCTAAGTGGCAAAAAACTCTATTTCGAGGGTGCAAAGTGAGATTAAGCCCTTTTAAATGCAACCTATTCATATACAGCTGATCTCAACCGTTGATCTTTGCTGGGTGGGGGTGGGGGGGGGGGCTACTTCTCTCGCACAGCTGTATGAAGGCAAAATAGTCAAAAAGCGTGGGTCCCACTTGTCGTTTTCTGAAAACAACATCTCCGTTTTGTTATATTTATTTGAACTCGTGTGCTGAAATCGCGTTTGATTAGGAGAGATATACATTTTATTAATATTAATAATATCACTAATTAATCAATAATTTAATGGTGATTAAAAAATTAATTAAAGAAACAGCTCTCTCTTAACTGTCATGTTTTAAATGCTGACCACTGAATTGATGATAAGCATGAGAGAGCCTTTTGTACGAGAATGATTAACTGGACTATTATTACATTATTAGTTTACTTTTTGTCTTCTCGAGGATTTATTGTTTTCGGTTCCCTGTTTTGCCCTTTGTCAATTGCCATTTTATTACTTATAATTCATTAATTTTTATTTGATGAAAATGAACTAATTTCTTACAACTAAATAGTTATTCAATTGATAATGTGTTCGATTTCTTAGAATATAATTTCATATTATTTTTTTAAAATTTTAGTATTTTATGTAATTTATCAATAAAACTTCTTATTTAACAAAATAATGATATGATGTTAATGATAAATTTGGTTGTTTCATTTTTTTAGTTCTCAACTTCTATAGAACCAATCATATAGGGAGGAGCCGTCAGTACTAATTTAATGAAATAATAATATTAAATTATGAGTTTTTTTCGAGCGGATTTGAACATCTTACTATTTAGTTAATTAGTAGAACTTGATAGTAGTAACTGAACGAGACATAAGTCTAAACAATCATTGTAATTTCTAAGCCACATGCATCTAACTACTTATTACTATCCCATTTTCAAATTAACAGTCGTTTAAATTCTCGACGACATGTACATTAAAAAAATTGATAAATATTTATGGATCTTATTAAAATATCCTTATTAATTTTGAACATAATCTAACTCTATTAATTACTTCTTTGTTTGAGAGAATCAACATTTGAAACAGTCCTCGAGTAAAATTGGAAGATAATAGTTAATCATTATTGAAATTTTAAAACGACAGTAATATGAAACAAGAAAATTTCTCTAAAAAGTAAAAATGACGATTAGATTGAAACATATGAATTAACACACAATACATTATATATATACTTATGCATTGTTTTTGTTGGTGATGGTATTTTTCCTTCTAATTTATGTAAATGATCATAAAATGTATATATTCTTGTAAGTGAACTATTTTTCTTACTATTTAACATCTAAATGTTTTAGTTAAATATTACACTCTTAGCCCTATTTTGTCAACCAAACAAACAAGACCTAGTGAGTATGTAATCTAAAGTAATTTAAATACTAATTTGTTTACACCATTGTGTGGGCATGTTCAATTAACTTCCACCAATAGTACAACAATATAATATCAAAAATTCCCCCAAATATCCCAACTTTTGTAAAAAGAATTCGAGTGTTTGATTGTGAGTACTATTGAGTATAATTCCCTATGGGCTCTTTTGGTTTGCATTATTAGCAGGGATGGGATGAATTGTACTCCTGGGTACAATGTTTGGTTCGGTTGATTTGCCGTCCTTGACAAATGGCCCCACCATTTTAATCAACCAATTGAATTATTAATTATCCACCCAATTTTGACTTGATAGTATATCATTTATACAATCCCACTTCTTGCCCGATGTGAATTGACGAAAATGTCCCTCATTATTTCTTAAATTACGAAAAAATCGATATATAAACTCACATAATCAGCCGTTTCCCCTCGCAGATGCAGCCCTAGCCTCCTAGGTGAGAAATCTTCCCAGGTGAGAAATCAGATCTTACACCGTCTTTTTCAATTTTTAGATTTGTTGTTTGTTTTAGTGTTTAATCCGTTCAATAACTTCTTAAAATGCTCACAAATAGTTTGTACTTTGGCAGATAGAATCGAAGAAAAAGACGGGTCCGGCGAGAAACCTCCGTTCGAAGTTTTGACACTTTCCGGTGTTCGTCATTGTGGCAGGTTCCTCTTTGTCTTTGAATTTTAAATCTTTGTTTAATTCCGTCGAGTTTAAAATGAGAAATTTAGGGCTTTGTTCATTGCAAGAACTCCTCACCAACAGAGCCTTAGAATACCCAATTGTTTCTTTGTTGTTGTTCAAGCTATATATATATATATATATATATATATATATATATATATATATATATATATATATATATATATATATATATATATATATATATATATATATATATATATATATATATCTATATCTATATCTATATCTGTTAACTCTTCTGTTGATGGATTTTCATTTCATATGGATGATTTCATGGACGACGGTGGATACCCTTGTTAAGTTTTTGAAGAATTAGTATGAATGTTGTAATTACCATTTTTTGGTAGATGAAAGTGTATGTGGACTTATCATATCTTTTCGAATTCTGCATATGGAATGTTATGTTTCATGACAGTCCTTCGTTGTACTGTTCTTCAGTTTGTAAAAATCTTAATTTGTGAATTTTAATAATTTTTATTAATACTCGATCGTATTATTCGATGGTATTGATGTGTAGGAGACGGAGGAAGAGAGGACCTTTAGAATCAACCGGTTTCCGTTATACGAAGATTGCCACTTCGTGTTTGACGTGAAACAGGCCCCGGAAGTCAACTTTCGCGGCCTCGTGGGATATGATCCAGAGCTTCCGCTCGTCATCGGTAATGACGTGGCTGACGATGAAGTTGTTGCTCCTCAGCCAAATCCACCCCAAGTTGTGGATCCCCACTATGCGATTTACTTAGACGATCTCTATGATCGAATCCGAAACGAAGGTCGTGGGAACGTTGCTAACAACAACAACGCGAATCAAGAGGGTGGGAATGAGGGTAACGAACCAACCGTCAGTTTCAGTGACGACATTGAAGAAGCAAATGACTCCGACAATGTTTGAAAGTTTGTTTGTCCCTTTCGATACTGTTTTAAAGACTCGTTTGTGTTCGTTGTTTTGTTTTTTAGAGTTTTATTATGTGGTGTAATGTTGTTTTGTTTTGTTGTTCGTTGTCGCTGTGTTCATGTTTAAAGACTCGTAATGGTTACTACTTTCGGGTGTTGTTTCGAACAAATTGAAGGGCCAGTGCTCCCTAATTTTCTAAGTTCCCAATTTGGTATGGAGAGAGATTCATCGGTACACAACGTTTTTTAAAAAGGGGGAGATTCTCTAAAGTAAAGAAGATGAAGAAGATGATATAAAATATGATATTTCAGGGGCAATGCGGTAATTTAACTAATTAACACACAATAATCCCTAAAGTCAGCCGAACAAAACATGTTATTTTGTTCTCAGGGATTATTAGTCTCGTGTGTATAACTCGAACCAAAGGAAGTATTAATCACTGTGAATCAACAATTTAGTCCCAGTATTACATATCTCATCAATAGCTATCTATCCAAACTACCGAACCAAAAGGGCCCTATGTGTACACAAAGACAAAACAACACAAGCATTTCTAACACCCTATCTTTTAATCCAAACTACTCCCAAATTCAAAGAATCTTATCACATACCATAACATCAAATAAACCCCATTTATCTCACACATATAGTTTTTACTGTCTGTCCACATGAATAAAGCTCAACATGGTTCACGGTAATAAGTTGGTGCAATGACCTAGGATCGAGTACTGACAATTTTGGTGTGAGAATTCAGCTCTAATGAGGGTTAATTTCGTCTGGATATTAGGCCCAAATCCACTATTCTAACGGAGCATTGAGTCAACATGATTTATATTCCTTCATTAAAAATATGTCGGGCGATGGAATAAGGACCCTGGGGGCGAGCGAGGAATTTCATCTAATTTTGGTGCAAGGTTTTTGCAGTGTTTACACATATTACCTTAATATTCAAGAAACAATGTTCATTGTTGTACGGACAGAGGACAATATATATATCTAAATAAATATTTACCTAAAATAATTAAAACCTTGAATCTAGACTTGCATGCAAATTATCGTCCAAAAATAAAGACCTCATTGAATTTCAATTCAATGAATCTTGAATGAGTAAACAATAAACTTTAAAAAAATCACATGTCCAAAAGTGTAATTTATGTAATAACGACAAAAAAGAACCAGTTATGACAATATCTGCACACAGGAACAAAATCCCATATTTGTATTGCAAATGGGTACCCATTTGCTACACTCATTCTCAGTTACAAATTAAAAACCCCCACCAACTTTACATAAGGCAGTTTCCAAGAAACCAACTCTTTTTCTAACTTTGCCCTAAATAAAGCCATACCCCCTACCCCAAGTGCATGCACCCCCCACAAACCACCCCCCCAAACTCAACCTCCCATTTGTTCTATACTATATACTATATACTCAATGAATTTCATTATATCCCACATGGGTGTTGCTCAACTGGTTCTGAAGGTGGTAAGTTGGTGCAAGGTCCTAGGATCGAATCCTGGCAGCCGCAGTGTGGGAATTTCAACTTCAAATGAGGGGTTGGTTCCTTGTGCACCAGATCCGGGTCCGCTACCTTAACGGGCCGTTGAGTTACCATGATTTACATCCTCCATCAATCCTTGTCGGGCAAAGGGATGGGGGCCCTTGGGGCGAGGGATTCGCCTTTGGTGCAATGAATTTCATTATATTATATCCTATTTATGGGTGAAAATTGGATAGTTTGGATTAGAATTAGCTCTTTTAGGATATTTTTTTTCGGAGGTGAAAAATTAATTCCAGTTTTATTATTAAAAAAATTTAAAATTGATGGAAAAAATTGATCATAAATCGAAATTTTATTTGGATCGGTGGAATTCGAAAGTTGCAGTTTTTTTGTCAGCTATAATACAAACACATAATAATATTGATATTATAAGGTTAATTTTAGAAAAAAAATGTCGGAGTAATCGAAAATATTTTTTGCAAATTTAAATAAAACCGGAAATTGTAATCTAATTTGAATTCCAATTCCATTAAAATAAAATCAAAAAATCAGAACTTTCGGGGATTCAAAGTGAAAAATATTGTTCCAAAATCGACATAATTCATAATTTCCAGTTTGATTTCCACAGTAATTTTTTAAAATTCTTGCATAAATTTATACATATTTTGCACACATCCATATTTACATATTTGTAAATAAATTAAGAATATAGTTCCAAAATCAACGAAATTCGTAATTTCCTTTTCGATCTTGTGGGCACCAGGTACAAGTCTACTACCCTAACGGGGGCGTAAGTCACCATGATTTACAATTGTTCATAAAAAACAGGGTCCTGAGGCGAGAGATTTCGTCATTTTACTGGTGCAAAATGCAAATGAGTGTAAATTAAAAGTGAAATCTACAATAATTATACCACCGTCCATTTACTTCATTGCTAGTGTATGTATGTATGTATCATGAATGTATATGTATAGTCCATGTATCTATATCTATATATAGTTGCCTTCACTCATTCTCACACCCCACTTGCTCTCTTACACTCCAAAAAACTAACTCTCATCAATTACTACACATTTTTCTTTCTTTCCAACTTCTCACTATCTAATCTTGATTAGTGAAGAGATTAGCAAAATTAAATCACTTTTCAAGAATGGATATTTTTCAGAGGTGCTCGTCGGGAGGGAGTTCGACTTCGTCGGATTCATCGTCGGACTCGTCTTCGATGTCCGCCGGCGGCGGCAAGAATCCGACAAAGTCGGAGAGAATCAAAGGTCCGTGGAGTGCGGAGGAGGACAAGATCCTGACCCGGTTGGTGGACCGGTACGGGGCCCGGAACTGGTCCTTGATAAGCAAATACATAAAGGGCCGGTCGGGGAAGTCTTGCCGCCTGCGGTGGTGCAACCAGCTCAGCCCCAACGTGGAGCACCGCCCCTTCTCGGCGGCGGAGGACGCCGCCATCCTGGCGGCGCACGGCAAGTACGGGAACCGGTGGGCCACCATCGCCCGTCTGCTCCCCGGCCGCACGGACAATGCCGTGAAGAACCACTGGAACTCGACCCTGAAGAGGCGGTGCCAGATGCGGCGGAGCTTTGAGGAGCCGCCGAAATCGGACGACGGCGGCGAAAATACGGCGGCGGCGGCGGCGGGGTCTGGTGGGGTGTATCCGCCGCCGCCGCCGGCGAGTGTTGGTGGTGGTGATTGTGACGGCGACGAGTACGACCCCATGACGGCGCTGTCGTTGGCGCCGCCGGGGACGGGGGGCGGCGGGGCGGCGGCGGAGAAGGGTTTGCCGGCGGAGTTCTGGGATGTGATGAGGAATGTGATAGCGAGGGAGGTGAGGGACTACGTTACGACGTCGTATCCGGAGACTTCTTCTGGGTTTCGTTTGTGATGTTTTGTTTGTTTCGGCGGTAGTTTAATTATTTATTTACTTTTTTAATCCCTTTCGGCGGTGATTAATTAATTTCTTGTTAATATATTTATTTATTTATATATATTTCTTTTTAAATCGCGTTTATTTCTTTATTAATCGATATTCATTCAGCTTAAGATGGAAGTCTTTTTAAAATTTGCCTAAGCTTATTTTATTTTATTTGAGTTTCAAAATTTTCAATTTTCTTTTTAAAATTGCTCAATTATATTTAAATTCAGTTCTTTCCTGAAACTTAAAATAAATTCGGAATAATTGTTAGTAGAGAAATGTCAATTCACCTCCAAATCCCAATTTTTATGACCACGAACGAGAATTGTACGATTCTTCTACTGACTAAATAATAGGGACTAGTAACAAATTGGTAACTAAAATAAAAAACTGTTGTTAAATAATACTATTTCATTAAATTAGTAGCTTTCTTCTGAGATTAATATAATAGTGAATGACTAAATAAATAAAACTAATTTATCCTTCAAATTAAATATTTATTTTTCTTAATATTCTTCAAACTACATGTTAATTATACTAAATAAAATGTTTTATATACAAACCATATACAATAATTTAACAGATTTAATTCATCATTGAATTCAATACACCGAACGTCTTACTAACTAACTAATTAATTAGACAGTACAAAATTAATTTAATTTCATCTAATTCAAATTAATTTAATATAGTTAACTGAACGAGCCCTTAATAGCCTAATAACTCTTTAATTAACACATGTTTTATGGGCTTAATTTGCCTTTCATTTTGGTTGACCAATAGGGTATATCAATTGTGTGTGTTGAATGAATTATATTATCATTAGTAATAATTTAATTTTAGTAATTAGATTAATAAAAAAAAAAATTGAAATATGAAAACAAAATAAAGGAGCAGCACTAGCGTTAAACATGTGGTGGGACACCAGACATGTTCAGGTAGGAAAAAAAACAAACATGTTGTCGAAACGAATGTTCCAAATTATTATAATTATTATTATTTATTTATTAGATAAATTGTTTATTTATAATATAATAATGTATATGTCGGCAGATAAATTCGTAAATAATTGAGGCAATTAAGCCCACATGGCCAATTGTGTTAAACGTGCCTCATAGACTACTATTAGTGTGTTTGAAATTTTTTGTTGGTTGTTTCCACGAGCTTGCTTCAAGATTTACACGTAATTAAATGTATAAACACTCTTTACTTTTATTTTTGTTTTATAAAAATTATATTTGTTGTACGATTTACCAAATTCAATCAAAGATTTCACCGACCAACTCGACTAACCGTCTTAAATAGTGCACAATAGTTTAAGTAATTACCATGCACATAAAATTCTAATTCAGGAAGATGAATGCACGAACTAAAGAGACATATCGTTCAATCTTGAAAAAAATGGCTTACATTTTGTTTGGTCAAATTACGAAAAAACCAGTAAATTACATTTTGTTGAATTTCCTATGTATGGAATCAACATAACTGCTTAAATCCAGTAGCTCCAATCATCAGCCACCACGTCAGATCTAGATTATAGTCAGTATGTTAGTTATCTGCTGCACGATCAAGACTTTCACCGGACTTCATTAGCTCCTTTCTTTCTTGCCACGTGGATTGATCTTATTCATCTAAAAGTTACTCTAGAAAATATTTTGCTCCAATATTTTTCAATTCAATTTCAACAACCTAAAGAAGAAATTTCACTAATTAAAAATAAAAAAAAAAATCAGTTGGAAAGAACCATACATAGGAACATATCAATCCAAAGTTTAAGTTGGGCTTTAGCCCAACATCAAGTTAGCTAAAAAAAAAAGGTCCAGCATAGTTTTCTGAAATTCTACAATAGTCCCCAAACTAGTTCAAGATAACAAATCCCACCCCAATATGAAGAAAATCATATCATCTACTACTCAGATTCAAATTTGTAGAGAGAGAGAGAGAGAGAGAGAGATGAATTCAGCATCAAAACACCCTATTTTCTGCATAAAATGGCCATGGGATAATCACCCAAACCAAAACACTCCCAATAACAATAACAATCCCGCAAATAGTCCCTGTAATTTAGATAATACCCCTTGGATTTTCAAATCGGCCCAGAATTTGGGGATTGCAGCGTTCAATTTCGTCAATTCCGCAGTATCACCACCAAATTCGCAGAAAAGCCCATTCAAATTGAAGCAAAAGAGGGAGAATTTGAGCCCTAGCGAGCAAGGAGAGGCGGAGCAGAGAGCGTTCGCCGCTGCTTTAGCGAGCGGGAAAGAAGCTACGGTTCTCGAATTTTACTCGCCCAAGTGCAGGCTGTGTAATTCGCTGCTTCCGTTTGTGATTGAAATCGAGAATAGAAACTCCGATTGGCTCAACATTGTTATGGCCGACGCCGAGAACGATCACTGGTTACCTGAGGTTATTCATTTTTTTTTTATTTTAATTCAAGTATATATTTTTTTCAGCTGCTTGATTTTGAAGATTCTTGATTCATGCTAAAAGTATTATTATTATTATTTTGAGTGAATAAGGTCAAATTACGAGGAAAAAAAAAAAACGAAACTTGTTTGGATAGTTATAGCCACCTCCCTTAACTATGAATTTTTTTTACACGTCCACCCTCGTGGTGTCAAATTCAACATAATTTTTGTAGATTGCGTGGAATGTTCTCTAGCTTGTACGCGTTTTGTGTAAAATTGCAGTTTGTGATGCACCATAATATGATATTTACAAGCTAAAATTGGTACAAACTGGACAATATTCAACATAGTCTAGAAGATTACGCTAAATTTGACATTGCAAGAGTGGACGTGTAAAACGATTCATAGTTGAGGCATGGTTGCAACTACCCAAACATGAGGGGTTTTTCGTAATTATCCATATGAGATATGTTTAGGTTAATTTGACACTTTTTTCTAATGGTTCGTAAAGCTAACAATTAGTGTTGTGTTAGCTGAAAAGATATGTTAAATGTTATTCCTTTTTTACATCTACATAATCACTTGTTGATAATTTTAGGATGTATCAAGTTACCTTCCTATTGGTTTTCGGGTTTTGTATTGCTTTGTGTTTTATTGCGATAGTTGCTGAAAATAATCGTAATTTTGTGAATGCAGCTACTCCATTACGACGTAAAGTATGTCCCATGCTTTGTCCTAATAGATAAATATGGAAATGCACTTGCAAAAACGGGTGTTCCGAACAGTAGACTCCATGTAATAGCTGGTGTTTCCCACCTTCTCAAAACGAGACGCAAGCAGAAAAATTAGAAAGTTCCCGCTTTTTTTAACTTATTTTTTTCAGACATGGATAGTTTTACTTTTTATCTCCCCTAATGGGTTTGTACATAAATTATAAGTTATGATACAAGAGTTTAAATTTAATTGAAATTTTAAGGTTGTTTGTTACATGTACTATTTAACTTATGCAAGCTTCTGATCCAGTTTAACTGTATTAACATTGTCATTGCCATTGCCATTGAACATGTTTTAAGAAATATAATCTTACCGAAAAGTTAAGGATTTACATGTGAAGTATTAAAGCATCGAACGGACCTCGTCTAAATAACAAAGTTTACAACAAACAGATATTACCTGCAAATTATACGAGTTCTTGAATGATGTTCCTAGCTTCTGCGAGCATGTCCGTGTGACAAATGCTCGTGAGCCATACATTGAGCAATGAAGGAAATAATATATCCAACTCCATTAAACGCTCTCCCAACCAGTTACTCGTTTTTTCATCCATGAGGTTGCCAACTATTGTCTGAAAAAAAATAAAAAACCGAAACCTGTAATTATATGATTCAAGAAAATAAAATCTTGATAAGTTAAGATTGAGAAAATAGAAAATTGAGCAAAAAAATATACAAAATAGCATGTTAATCAGCTTTTTCATGCTCTATACGAACAGAGTTGAGTCTAACTAATACTTACCCAAGATGGGCGAAGGAAAGCATAGTTGATCGAGTTTCTAAGGAGATCTTCGTCTGAACTTCGAAGTGATTTGTCGGAGTTGACCAAGAAAGCTAGTTGTTGACTCGAAGGATCGAATATGTGTCCATAGTTTTTCACCACAATTCTGTTGTGTCGCTCTAGAACACGGTTTAAGCGGCCAATGTTGGAGCGTTTACGAGCTTTGGATCTCCCAAAAGATTCTGCAGAATCTTTACGTAAATGGTCTTCAAACTCTAACCCAAGCAAGGCTTTAGCCCTCTCCGAGTCAACCCAACAACAACAAGACGACGACCCGTCATCTACAAGACAATTGGAACGAAGAAAGAACCATTGAGAAAGAGTAATATCAAATACATTCTTGTGGTGAGAAAATGGTATACTCCGAAATGTTTTAAATGAAATTTACCGATAATAAAAAGAGTTATTTCGGTACTGAGAATATGTCAATAAATACATAGTTTGTCAAATGTATTTTATTTTCTTTCCAAGCTTAAAAGTTTCGAGTCGAACAGAAGAATTACCGATGATAAAACCAGCAAATGGGATCCCAAAACATGAACGAGAAACTGCAGTAGTTTTAGTCTTCTCAAATACAAGCGTATAAACACCAACGATCTGTGTAATCAAGAAATGGTTAGATAAAGGTCATGAAAAATTAATAATCAAGAATTGACAAGTAGATTTTCAAATCCATGGAACAAAACAGCATAATTCACAGAAATTACCCTGCAACGAAACTTAAGTGGTTTAAGCTCCGATAATTGCAATGCATCGGATATTAATATTGTCGGAACAGTGTTTGGAGAAGCAACGCTGAATAAGCCTACAGTTTCAGTTCCAGTTCGAGATGGATCATTGAATTCATCGGTTAGATGTCCATTCGTCAAGATTGTATCTTTGATTGTTATGAAGGATACAGGTGTCATTACATATCGGTTCTGCGCGCTGGGAAAAATAACATTCTTGATAAATTCCATAAAAAAAAAAAGGTAAGGAAATACACTGATATATTTTTTCTTTAAAACGAGTCAGAAGTCCAATGTTAAAAAAAAAACAAAAAAAAAAAATAAAAATTGCTTAGATTAATTTCATCCTATCCATATTAGTAAGTAACCAATAATTTCTAAACAAGATCCAAATATGATCCTTCTCCGTTTATTTCTGGATAAACAACCAAAAAGGGGTGAAAACACAAGCTAGAAAAAAGGTATTATATTCGCATGATCGACTATTCGTACCTAAGTACAAGAATCCGATGAAAGGTTGCATACACATTTGTTCCTAACCCAACAGGGTAAGTTTGTTTACTTAAATCGCAGAATATTCTGACCTGAAAAAAAAGAAAAACAAGAGTAAGAAAAAGAAAAGTATGTTAAAATATTAAGCAAAGCATTTCGGTAGAGAAGAATACAGTTTGATTGTCCACCAAAACATGAAAACAGACACCGCCATTTCCTCGTAGAAACATCGGAAGATAACCTTGACCAGGTACAGGACAGTTGTCACCACTACAGTCGTGAAAAGACATTACAACCCCTTGCAAAGTTATTAGGTTCCCCTCGGGTAAAGTGTGACAAACCGATGCATTTGTCATGGGTTCACCATGGCCATGGATATCCGATTCTTCGCTGGAAGAATCTTTAATAGCTTTCTCCAGTAAAGTTACATCACCGGAGGGAACAAACACATTTATGTCTGAATGTACATCACTGTCGAGACCTGAAATTTCAACTCGGTGGGGCCCTTCTAAAATGATCTCGTCGCTGCTATTATGTAGATTACAAGAAGGAAATACATCTGAATTTCTGAGAGTTTCGATTGATGAGAATCTAACTTTCCTAACACGGTTTTCGGAACTAATGGATAATTTAGCACGACTAATTTGAGGATTTTCTTTTATTGGGCGTAAATTATCTTCTTCGTGATGTTTAATAAGGTAACAACAGCCAATTTTCATTACCTGCATTCAATGTCTTAAATAAGTAGTGAATGCACACAAAAACAAAATCACAAGATAACTAAAACAACACGACATACCTCGTAAACGCAAAGGCTATCGGGACTGAACTCGAGCAATACCTTCCTCTTTGAAGGTTTACAGACAGAAACCATCTTAGCATGGTAATGGATTTTTTTACCTTTACTGGCAATCAGACATGGCAGTTCTATCGGATGATTTGAAGCACATGTCTTTAATGTAAATTGGCCTCGTAATCTGTTCATGGATTCATTTAAACCAATATTGGAAGCATCAACACAAGCTTGCTCGACTTTACATCTCTTATTACTACGATGCTTTTCAGGTCTCGTAATATTTTCCACGTAATTTGTGACAGTATCTTCATATTTCCCAGCCACAAGCAAATCCCAAGGCAAGACTATGGCCTCGGCAAATATGTTGGACAACTTTGCTAGATCTCCTTGAAACTAAAATGTCAACGATTTTTTTTTTAAAATACAGTTCAAAAAACTCCAAAACTTTAATTTCACCACTATTTGTTGCTAAAAGAAACGTACCTTTTGCTGAATGGGAAATTTGTGTGTTAACATAATCAGGTGATATTTTCCGTTCTCAAGCTCGTGAGAATTTCCTTTCGAATCAAAGAAAAGAGAACAACTTCTAGAATCTTTATCGGCGTAAAGATAAATCGATGTCTTCATCTTTTCTAATGGCAGATCGTTACTGAATATGCTTCGGCAAGATAAAGGCTGATGTATGGTGGAATCCAAGTCGACTAATTTTGGGGGTATGCCTTCAATAATTAGTCTGAATTTTTTTGCCTGAAAGGAGTGAGAAAAGATGGATTAATTCTTGAAGCACGTAAATGCATGCTAATATCTCTCCTTGTACCATTCAGACAGCACTACCTCAAAAATCCTGTCAAAGTCCCAAGTTGTTGGAAGGTCAGTCATGATATCAATATAACCGGTCGCATCAACAAGCTGCAATTTTCCAGACGATAAAGAAACCTGTAGAAAATAAGAGAAATTGGATATGCCTTTGATTATCACCCAACTCGAACTAAGAAAAAATATATAGACGGAAAAATGTGAATCGTTGCTAGCACTACTTTTAAGGAGAATGCGTTTGTTTTTTACCTTTAGAGTTCCAAGTACAAGAACGCCAATTTCTTCGGTGTGAAAGACTCGTTTGACTGACTGGACATAAGATCTACCTTCACAGCATAGAGGCTTTTTCTGATTGCTGTCATAGACAAGACCAGAAAAATTATCTTGGTCGTCAAGAATTTTCTTCCACGAAGCCTCGTAATAACTAATTAAATTAGCAATAGGTAGCACCTGAAATTAGAACAGGACAATCGCAATCCTCAATATGCATTACTTGTTACTCTAAATGAGATATTTGATATGGCTATAGTCAAATGTAAATACGTGAGACTGACCAATCTCAAATGACCGTAATGTGCTTCATTGCCAACAGAACACAAATTATGTTTACAGAATTCAAGCATGAGTCCTTGCTGCCAAACAGAGATACGCAAGTGAAGGTGGCAGCAATAAAAAACGGGAATTTTTTTATGATGTCATCGATACAAATTTACCCGAATCTGAAAAGCTGATGTTGGCAAATATGAACTAGCGTACTTTTGAGCCAGTCCTTCGTTCTGGGAACACCTTGCAATTGTTGAAATCAGCTTAGATTAACTCAAACTACCAAAAATATAATGCATTCATGAAATAAATCAATCGAAAATTGAAGGAGGTAACCAGATATATTACATGTTTTGACCCGAATATTTCCTTTTCGGATAAAATCCCGGCAAACTTTTTCCCGAAACATGAGATGACAAGTAACGCCCTGGAGCACAAGATTGGCATTAGATGAGCCAATCAAAAGCAACGAAAAATTGACTGGCATTTACATATTTAGTACCATAATCTGGCTGCAAAAGACAAGGAATTAATGCACTTCTGAAGGGAGCTCGGAGAGCATGATCTCGAATGACATCTACAACAGATATTGCATCAAAAGTAAATACAATGTACAAATGAATTTTATTTTCAGTACTATCAAAATTTGTGCTAACCCTGTTTCCAACGGGGAGAATGATTCCACATACACACTAGTTCTACAGCAAGCACCAAGTATCAACATTTTTCCCCAACGGAACTTTGGATCAACAAAATGTACATTTTTCAGAGTCACCTAAAGAATCAGACGTTGAAAGATGTTAAGGGAGGATCAAGTAGATATCAAGAGAGTAAATGCACAAATGATATATATTGAAATTGACGCAAACGAGCAGAGGCTAATTAACGTACAATAGCACCAACTCTGACACAGTGCGGTACAGTGAGATGCTGCTCGGTTAATAATAGTATCACATCTTGATCCAACTCGACTACCATCCCCTGCATGTACAAACCAGTAACGATCCCAGTGTAGCTACCACATTCACCCTCCCCTCTTACATCACTATTGCAGACGAAACCTCGTTGCTTAAACAACTTAGCAATATGGAATGATGCTTCATCTGTCGTCACATACATCAATTGAGACACTTCCTTGCTAATGAATACCAACTTTTTCTTTAACCCCGTAAGCAAAACAATGCCGCCTATAAACCGTGAGATGACAGGATGCCACGCCGATGTTAACCCACAAAAGTAAACAATCACCGTCTTCGTAAAAGAATGGTCTCCGACATTTTCCTCACTCAAATCTTTCAATTGCGATACCAGTAACTTTGCGGCACAAATTTTGCATTTGCAAACATGAACATTTGCAAGAAACCCGCTGATATTTCTTGAACCAGTTTCACCACCCGCACAAGGAACAACGGATACAGGGCTTATTGACTCTATCAGGCCAAACATCAAACAGTTGGCGGCGGAGTTTTCGTTAACGTCACAACCACCTAGAGTCAAGCAAAAAGAACCGAAATCCGACAAAGAACAAACATTCCCGCTAAAAGATCGGCAAAATTCCCAGGTAATGATCTCCAGGAACCCACCTTTCACACCCCCATCCCCACATTGTAAGGGGATAAAATTCCAAGCTAGAACCCGAATCCTCTGATCAATCATTTTCGGGTCGAAATCCAAAATTCCACAGCAAATCGTAGCGGAATCGTCACTAAACTGGAAGCAGTTGCATTTAATCCGTGAACTGCTCTTTGGAATAGACGGCAGGGTAAGGGTTCCAATAAGGGGCGTTGGCTGATTCAACGGTTTTAGGGTTTGGAGACCAGTGTTCCGACAGGTATCTGAGGATGATTTCCGGCGGTGGTTTTCATCGGAATTATTGTGGGGCCCCAACGTGGAAATCGGACGGCTGGGAACGAGAGATGCCGCGGCGGTGAGGGGCTGGGCTCGCTGAATTAGATCGGAGATAGTTAAAGTAAAAGAACTTTCTTTCTCCATTATGCACGTATATGTACTGCGGAATCAGAGCTCTTCTCTGTGTGAGTGTGTGTGTGTGTGTGTGTGTGTGTGTGAGAGAGAGAGAGAGAGAGAGAGAGAGAGAGAGAGAGAGAGAGAAACCAGCAATGGTGAAGGGCGAGGGCGGGAAGATGAACAGAGAAAAATATTTTATAAAAAGGAAAAAATATATAAATTTAAAAGGGTAATTGGCTTTTTGCAGTTTGCACCCTCACATTGCATGAGTTTGGCACTTTGTGCCCTTAAATTGAAAAAATAGCACTTTGCACCCTCCATTTATAAATTTCTTGTCAATTTGCACCCTCCATCACCTTTTGGCTCGAAAGTGAAGGGCAACCGGTTTTGTGAGATTTGAAAAAGGGCGAATTCGTCTTTGTCTATTCTTATAAATTTCAAAACATCCACCCCTCTTTTCTTCAATTAGCACCTTTTTTTCTATTTTTTTTCATTCGTTCGCTGCTTCTCTCCCAAAAGAACCCTTGAAAAAATTAAGTTCATCTTTCTATGCAAAATAATCGAATTACTTTAGGGCATCTCCAATGGAGTAAGCAAATCGGGTCTCCAAATTCGGTTTTGGAGACCTATATGGAGACCCGATAAAATTTTCGAGTCTCTAAAAAAAATTCCACAATGGAGAGCTCTATAATTTTGAGTCTCTAAATTTACTTTACGATTTTTTTTTATATAGTAATGTAATTAAGGTTTAAATTTTATTCATCTGTGAGGTTTTAGATAATTAATTTATATTCCATCAGGCATCAGTCATAATTACTTTTAATACGCATATTGATCAAAGAAATAAAAAAATCTGAAAAGATATATGTCCAAATATAATGAAAAAAAAATATATATATATATACAAATTGATCCCTGCCATTAATTATTTTATTTTTATCTATATTGCTATAGAAAAATAATTCAAACAAATGAAATGACAAAATATTAACAGGGGTATATGTTCAAATATAATGAAAAATAATATATACAATTTTTTTCGAACTATATAAATATAAAATAAGCACCCCTTAAAAACTCTGAAGGAAAAAATAAAATGAAATAAAATGCCGTGGGACCCAGTAAATAGATAGTCTCCAAATGAAATCACATATTTAGGAAAATATTTAAGAATTTTATAAAAATCTCTAAATTTGCATACCCACCACCACCAGAACTCTTGTTGGTGTTGCCTTTTTTTGCAGAAGTTCTATACTTTAGAGCCCAATGGAATATGTGTTGAAATTTTCATGATTTCCAATAATTAATATTGAGTAATATTAATTTAATTATGTAAAGATTAATTTCATTTATTTACTTGATCAAAATCATGAAGTAAAGTGAATGAAAATTGTCTTGATTAAATGGTTAAAGTTCAAAAGATGTGCGCTCGGTGTGATCGAGTGATAGGACTAGTTTGGGTTTAGATGTCCACAAATATTATTTTTGGGGACATTTAGTAGTTAGTTAAATTATTTGAACCAAAATCCAAATAATAAAATACTTGGCCCAAACCAAATTAATTAATTGGCTCATGACCAATTAATTTTCCTACGTTTTTTTGAACTCAGTAAAAAAAACAGACACAACCTTCTGTTTCTTCTCCAACCATTGCATCCCTCTGTGAATGGATCTCTACAACCTATAAATAAAGGCAGAATCTGGCCAATTTTGTACTGAATTTAATCGGCAATTAAGAGATAGTTCTTTATATTTTTCTTTCTCTTCGTCAAAGTTCCGTTCGTTGTTCAAGTTCGCCGTGGGTCGAATATTCGTGCAAATATTCGACAACCGATCGTTGTACCTTGGGAGACTACCGGGAAGAGACTGTGCACCGTTGACAGCCCGGAAATATTGTCTTAAGGGAATTGCTTTGGCAAGCCTCGATCGTTCTTTGTGTTTTTGACAATTCCTCTTTTCGACAAACAAGTAAGTATTTCTTCAATTTACGCAGATTGTTATATATATACCAACAATATGGAGCCTTTGGGATGCCCTTAGGGTATGGAAAGGTGCAAATAAAGGAAATAGGTGTGAATGTTTTTAACTTTCTAAGAAATAGGGGCTGACAAATCTGTCCTTCTTCAAATCTTACAAAACCGGTTTTCCGGCACGATTTTCAATAATGCTTCTCAAAAAGAGAGGGTGCAGTATAACGTTCCCAATTTTATTGGATATAACAATCGTACGAAAATAACAATCGTGTCGACCACCCCGACACCATCCCTTGAACCACTCCGTGTACGAAGGGACGGTTGAATGTTAACACTTCCTAATGCCCATGACCCACCCGGTCGGACCGGCGTGTGAACCCCGCCGGCTCGTCAGGTTGACTTGTGTAATAGAAAAAAGGGTAAATTACGAAAACCCCCGTGAAGTTAGGCTAAATAACGAAAATCACCCCACCTATCCGTAATAACCAAAATCTCTATCTGATGATTAACTGTTGATCGAGTTTTTTAAACAAAAATGTGTACACTCTATTATACCTTATGTTAAATAAGTGAGAAATAAAAGAAAAAATCTGAAATTGTGTAAAGTTTATTTCCTAAAATAAATAAATAAAAATCCATGACAAAACACACTGTAAGGGGTTGTTGTAAGACGGAAACAAACATCGGGGGGATTTTGGTAGTTACGAATAGGTAGAGGTGGTTTTTGTAATTTAATCTAAGTTTAGGGGATTTTGTAAGTTACCTTAGAAAAAATTGATATTTTTTTATGACGTTGACCACGGTAACTGAATAAAATGTGTTCGACTTTAATTTTAAAAATTAATTTGAATTTGAAATTAATAAATTAATTTGAATTAGGCAAATGACATCAATAATTTCCAAAAACACGAGACGTCAAAACTCAAAATGGAGCTCAAGATATCATATAATCCTTCAAAAAATGATGAAGGTATGTATTTTAGACTAAAGACATGGGATGAGTTTAATTGAGAGACTGTTTTTCTTTTTACCAATGTGCATTTAAGTCTCATGTAATGAGCATTTTTGCCATTCGCCCGTAAAAATATAATAATTTCTAGAAGAACGACAGCTCAAAATGGACAAATAACAACAATATATTTCCATATCTACGGATCTTTTTCTATTTTTCTCTTTTGGCATATACAGAAAATCAATTAAAGCATCATAAAAAAATTCATAAATATACACATACATAAAATACAAATTAATATATTGTTTTGTTTTGGATTTATCAATGGCAAACTTTTCCATGTTATGTGTTGTTATATTATTTTACTTGAGTGTGGTTTGTGGGATGTGATTGTTTGCAACGCACGCGATGCCACGTCATGTGACACGTATTGCATAAAAAGTGTTCCTAAGAAGTTAAGAATCGCACAAGCAACATGCGAGTATGATTCTGTAACTGATGCTAACTATTGTTATTGCTATTATCAGTGTCCATAAACTTTATTTATTTTTTTATTTTTTTATTAATTGTTGTTTTTTTTTTTCTCCCAAATTAAAGTTCGTGGTACGATTGATATGGGGATGTAATAATCATTGTTGGTTGTGAAATTCTTATGATTTATTGATACGCACCTGAGTTTTTAATTTTTGGATTTGAATATATGTTAAGAGAATTCCATTTCGACACGATTGTCTTTAGTTGATTTTTTTTACTACTTAAATTTTGTTTTTTTTTTTTTTTTAAAATAAAAAAGTGACATTTTATTTCAAATAAAACCAAATACATAAAGAATATCCAAATTAGAGTATAAAAAATATTAAAATAGTTCACTTCAAATAACATTAATTATTGATATTTTTTTTTCCAAATATCATTTTTATGCCCATCATCCCGATTGAGGACCAATATTCAGTTGCTTCGGTTGCTACGGATCAAGACAAAAACGAAACAATCTACAGATCTGTATGAATTATCATTCATAAAAAAATTGACAAATCAATACAAAAACGAAACGATCTTCAGATCTGTATGAATCATCATTCATCAAATCAAGACAAAAACGAAATGCTATTCAGATCTATATGAATCATCATTCGTCAAATCAAGACAAAAACAAAACGATCTTCAGATTGTATTAAATCAAGACAAAAATGAAACAATGTTCAGATCTGTATGAATCATCATTCGTCAAATAAAGACAAAAACGGAACGATTTACAAATCTGTTTTGATTAGTGAGGCCTAAATGATCATATCTCCATATTATATCTTAAACACGGCCTATTTAGGTTATTTTAAGTGATGACGGTTTAGATTTATCACAATATAGCCTAAAATATAGGTTTAGATAGGTTTAGGTTTATCAATATATTTAGGTTTATCACTGAGAGGAGGAGTAAATATCACATAATAAATTTTTGAAAGATCTAATTTATTATGTAAACAATATTTTATTTCGGAGGTCCTAAGCAAATTTCATAGAGATCATTTGTCAGAGGCTTACTGTGTTTTTAGATAGCCAACATATGAACTTTATTAGTATTCTAAGTGTTGACTAGTTCGTCTATTAAACCTCCATTAATGCATAGTGGCCATTGATTTAATTTCACGGTTGATAGTGGCGGAATAAATTCTATCGAGTTTTTAGAAATATCTCTAACTTTGTGATAACTTTCTACATATTTTCACAACATTTTTATTTACAAAGGTGGTTTGTTTTGATTTTTTTTTTTAGTTATTTAGTTATTTATCTAGTGAGAACATCTTTCGACCAAATGTTGTAAAAATTTGATCCAACGTAGACGCATTTTATAATATTGAACGTAACAAATTATTATTTATATTTTTCTTTCACAAACACATGATATATTCAAATAATTTTACTATAAAGTGTTAATACAACCAATATTGACCTAAATTGTTTTGGGCTTTGAGAGAACTCTCAGTGATAAGTTTATCTCATATACAAATAATTACAATATAAAATATGATAATGTATGCATAAATCTTAAACAAAATATTATCTAATTATTGCTCTTATATCTTTGTGAAATGAAATAATTAATTAAACGTTTACGATAAATTTCAATTTACAATGAATGATAAGCCTAGTTTATGTATTTTTTTTTTTTTTTCTTTTTTTCTCTTTTGAGGAACTATTTTATATGTATGTCAGGAGAACAAAGATGAAAGATTGACTTTTACAATCTAATTCAAAGTAGTCTAATTCAATATAGGTAAGTAAACGAGGACCGAGTTTATTAGATAGAAAATAAAATGTGTCAATAAGTGGAAGATTTAATTACGATGAGAGGAAAAAAAATGAGGTGTGTTGAGAAATTACTTATTACTTATTAGACAATTAATACAAATAATTAGAAATTTTATCCAAAATAAGGGTAAAAGTGGATCAAATCTAAGATCTAACTTCCGAAAGGTGTTGACAAATAAAAGATTTATTGCATTTAGTACCCTCTGTTATATTAAATTTCTAAAAAACTCTTCTAATTGTAAATAATAGCAAACCCCTCTATAATGCATTATTTTAGCATACAGCCCCCTAAATGAGAGGTTTTAATGGGCTAGTTTGCTAAAAAAAAAGTAGTTATAGGGGGGTTTTGCTAATATTAATAACATTACTTTTTAACAATTAGAGTAAACACATGGGGTGTAGAAACTAGAAAATATACAGCAATTAGCAAACCCTTTTGTTTTAAAAAAAACTTGCATTATATCCCCACCACAGTTTGTTCAAGTTTTTCTCAGTGTTCTAAAAATCGGCCGAGGCGGCCGATTAATCGGTCTCCGAGGCGGAGGCGGTCCAAAACATTTACGATTTTAGTGTAAAGGTTTGAAAATCGGTTTTTTGCCTGTGAGGCGGTTTTAGGCGGTCTGAGGCGGTCAAACCTTTAAGGCGGATCAAACTCGGTGGCAAAAATCGGCAAAAAATCGGTCAAAAATCGGTTTTTTTTTTTTTTTTTTTTATATATAATTCAAAATAAAAGTTGGGATTTTAATAAAAGAAAATATGAGTTTATGCCTTATTTTGTTTAAGTTAATTGTTATTGTTAAATAACTAATGATGTATGCTATGATGGTCAAGAATAAATGTAAATTCAAAAAATTCGTCTTTTTATTTATTTTATAAGGATATTACGTATTATAATCTTATAATTATTAAACTTTTATTATGTTATTAGGATATATACATGATGGAGATATAACTATGTTTAAATATCTTTTTATATATGGTTGGAGTATTTATAAATAATATCTAGAAATATATTATATTAAATTTTAAAAACCGATTTATTTCTGATTTATCACCGATTAATCACCGCCGCACCGATTAATCGTGAGTCGGTGCGTGACCGACTCGGACCCGATTACCGCTTTTTACAACCTTGGTTTTTCTTAACAAAGTGGTTTTTAGAAATGTTTTGAAAACTGAACCGAACATTGACCCAGACAAGCTACCGGGCCACGGTTGGACCGGTTCAACTGAGGTCCAATCGTTTTTTTTTTTTTTTTTTTTAATATTTATAATAAATAAAGCATATTTGTTTCATACACATTAACTCATTACTCATTTACAATTAAAATGTAAATCGAATTCGTTTTTCTTTACACACAAATATTATACCGAATCGTTTCAAATATTATAGAAATTATAATAAAAAAATATGGTAAATTACAAACACCCCCCTGAGATATGGTCAAATTACAAAAACACCCCTCTTGTTAGGATAATTACAACCACCCCTTCAACTCCTCAAATTTAGTAGAATCTTCGAGATTATATGTCACTTTTGTATCCGTTTTATCCCATTCAAACTCTACATTATGAAGCAAGATGATCATAATATGTGATTTTTAGCTTGTATATATCAGTTTGTGGTGCATCGGAAACTGTATTTTTACACAAAACGGGTACAAACTAGAGCACATTCTACGGAATCTAGATGATTATGTTGAATTTGGCACCATAAGGGTGGAGGTGTAAGAAAAAATCATAGTTGAGGGGTAGATGTAATTACCCAAACAATAGGGAATTTTTTGTAATTTGACCATAACTCATGAGGTGTTTGTAATTTACCCTAAAAAATAACATGTCTTCCAATTTCAAAAAAATATATATTGTTTTTTTTCAGCTGGATAGTAATAAAACATTGGTTTGGCCATTTTATTTGTTCAATTTTTTAATTTAAAAAACACAATTTGGGGCCAAAAAACCCGATTTTCATTTGGATTCCAATGTCACGGTTCAACCGGTCAAACTGGAATGTACAAGCCAATGGTTCGCGATTTAATCGATTCAACCTACCAGTCCGGTCCGAATTTCAAAAAGGAAATTCTTAGTTTTATGATGAAAAATAGGAGATTGCACAAATCCCCAAATTAGGCAAATGACACAAGAAATTTTGACAAAAATTGTAATCCACTCACTAAAAATCAGAGAATATCACATAAATCCCACATTAGTCAAATGACACAATATAAATGCAATTAATAATTTCCAAAAACACAAGACAAATAACATTCTCTTTTACATATATACATTAGCTATCAAAACACACACACACACACACACAATAGGTTTAATTTTGTTATGAATTCATCAATGGCAAAGTGTTTCTTGTTTTGGGTTCTTGTAATATTTTATTTAAACCTCGTATGTGTGCCGATATCCGGGAGAATATGTGAATTAGGGTTGGATGTGCTTTCTTGCAACCCAAATGGATGTAACCAGCTCTGCGTAGAACGCGTTCCTAAGGATTCACAAATCACTCAAACGCAGTGCCGAGTCAACCCAATAACCGGGTTCACCTGGTGTTACTGTTATTATCAATGTAAATGAAATCGGTGCAAATTTGAGGGATGAAATACTGTATTTTTTCCCTAATAATAATAATAATAATCATTGGTTGTCAAACCCGTATGGTTTAAGGTTTGATTTATTGGTACGTTTCGAGTGTTCAGTTTTTCGATTTGAATCTTGAGAAATTTCCAATTCGACATGATTGTATCTTTTTTTTTTTTTGGTTTCGTTGCGATTTTATATGAAATTTTATGATTGGTGATTCAAAATTTGTCTAATTGTTTATGTTGAAAATAAAAGTTGACATTTTATTTTAAATAAAATCAAATACACACATAATATCCAAATTAGATAAAGGTATTAAAATTCTTCCCTTCAAATAGCATTATTTGTTGATTTATTTATTTAGTTTTTTTTTTGGTTCAAAAATGTCATTCCTATGTCCATCCAAGACCATATAGCATTTGGTAATATTTGTTTTAATAAATTAATATTACTAAATTAATTATTATTATACAAAAATTGCAATCCACTCACTAAAAATCACGGATCACATAAATCCCACATTAGTCAATGACACAATATAAAAATTCAATGTTGCAATTAATAATTTCTAAAATCACAACAGGGTCAAGATTTTTTTTCACATAATAACAATATTTTCATATTCACGAAATCTTTTTTATATTTTCACATAATTAAATGATTATAAAAATATTCCATAAATATGATTCTCCTTACATGTATAAATTAGTTGCCAACAACAATAATAATAATAATAAATAAATAAACAAAAACATTTGTTTTTCATTTTCAATTCATCAATGGCAAAGTGTTTCTTGATTTGGGTTCTTGTAACAATATTTTATTTCAACATTGTATATGGAAGGGATTTGCCAATTACTGGGAAAATTTGTGAACAAGCGTTGGATGTCGTTTTTTGCGACCCGACTGTTGTCACGGCATGCGACGAATATTGCATACATCGTATTCCTAAGAACTTACGAATCGCTCAAACACAGTGCAAATACAATCCAATGGCAGAGAAGAACTGGTGTTATTGTTATTATCAATGTCTACCTCCTACATAATATATCGCGTAACTCAAACTCGTATGGTTTGCGGTTTGATTTATTGGTACGTTTCGAGTGTTCGGTTTTTTGATTTGAATCTTGAGAAATTTCCAATTCGTCGTGATTGTATCCCTTTTTTTTTATTTGTTACGATTTTATGATTTTATATGAAGTTTTATGATTTACGATCCAAATTTTGTCTAGTTGTTTATGTTATGTTAAAAATAAAAGTTAACATTTTATTTTAAATAAAATCAAATACATAAAGAATATTCAAATTAGATAAAATTAAAAAAAATATGAGTTGAAGCAAGTGTTCTATAATTGGTAATATATCTTACATAAAGGGGCTTATACTTTCGCAATTTTCAATAAAAATATAAATATAAAAATCTTATAATTTATGTTTTGTTTGCAATTTCCAATTTTTTAATTTAACTAAATAATTTTTGATTCGGTTTGCGATTCAATAACTATCGAGGTAATGTAACTTCTCGATTTAAATAAACACGTGTTTTTGTATATTGTTTTGGCTGTTTTAAATTATGTTTGAGCATAAGCTTTTTTATGTCGGTTTAAATGATGTGAAATATAAGTTTATATTTCATTGTCCTAAGTAGTAGCATAACAAAATTTTGAAAGATCTAATTTATTATGTAAACGATATTTCATTAGATAGTTTTTTTCTAATTTACCTTAATAATGATTCGATTTGGAAGGCTAATGAATAATTCTGTTAAACATAAAATGGTTGAGCTTACGTAGATTCAATATAGTCGAACAATATCCTTATTCATCGATAATCTAAGCTTGAGCTTTTTAACACAAATAGACCAAGTTTAATAAATTTTAGTCGAATATTTTTCACAACTCATAATGAACGTCAGAAATGCTTCATAATCGAATTATGAAGTATCGATGGATACATACATCTTCAATACATATCACCCAAAAAAAATGCATAAGATAGAAATTCTACAGCAAACTCTGAGACACGAAAGCTTCAGATATACTAATAATCATTTAGGAATGCAAGATCAGTTTACGAGAGAAACAATAAACTTTACAATAATCGGAAAAAGAAAAAAAAAAGAAAAAAAAAAGAAAAGAAAAGACGGAACGATTATTTACGTGAGGTGGCAGAACCGGGAGCAGGCATCAAAATCCCGGCATCGGACATGTAGAAACAGTTGTAGTTAATACGAGTAACTAGAGCTGCTAAATGAGGGAATTGCCCAACATTAAGTTTCACCGATAGAATCTGCAAAATTGCCAAATATAACAACGAATAAGCAAAACCATTATCAATCGAAAATACATTTTATTTTAGGGTAAATTACAACCACACCTGAGGAAAAATGGTTAAATTACAAAAAAATCCCTCATGTTTGGATAATTACATCTATTCCCCTCAACTATGAATCTTCTTGCACGCCCACCCTTATGGTGTCAAATTCAACATAATCATCTAGATTTTGTGGTGTTCTCTAGTTTGTACTCGTTTTGTGCAAAAATACAGTTTCTAATGCACTAAAATCTGATATATACAAGCCAAAAAACACATCTTATGATTATCTTGCTTCAAAATGTGGCATAAAACGGGTACAAAATTAAGAATATTCCATATAATATAGAAGATTCCACTAAATTTGAATCCGAGGGATGGACGTGTAAAAAGAATTTATAGTTGCGGGTGGTTGTAATTACCCAAACAAGAGGGGGGTTTTCGTAATTTAACCATGCCTCAGGGGGTGGTTGTAATTTACCCTTTATTTCCAAAGTCCCGTGTTATAAATATTAGCATATAACCCCTTTAAAATGCATTTTGCTAGCACACACCCCCATAAATAGTGAGGTTTTAAAGGGCAGTTTGCTATAAGAAAGTTGCATTATAGGGGGGTTTTGCTAATATTAATAAATACGAGGACTTTTTTAACAATTAGAGCAAAACACAGGGTTCTGAATGCAAATAAACTCAGAGGGTAATATAAGATGCCATACTTATAAATTATAATAAGCAGAAGCCAAACAAAATTACCCTGAGAAGAAACCCCATGCAGTCGTCAAACTGTTTCTCTATTCTTTCGACTTCTTTCTCACATCTTGCTTTGACGGTAGAAATTGCACCGCCACTGCTCAGAGTTTGCTGTATAGAATAAAAGTCCAAAGCTAGCCCGAGTATACTGTTTATGCGGCTGGCGATCAATCCCCACTGTAAGTTAAAATAGACCGTCAGTAGACAATCACAACTTTTCAAAGGGCAAAAAGGGTACTATTGGATACTATTAGAAGAGACGAGACCAGTTTGTCTGGAACCACAAAGCACTGTCTCTGAATAGACAACAAGTAGGCCTCGTGTACTTCAATTGCTTCATCCAGAGTTCCGGCTGCTGCCACACCCTCACAAAGCTCGCGCCATGCATTGTGATATACCTGCAATTTTTAGAAATTATTTTTATAAAGAGTATTAAAAACGAAACTTTTTAATTTAAGTTGGAAAATTGCGTACCCTGTCCATAACGTAATTGTGAAAGGCGTCTACGAAATGGAGAAGTTTTTGCTCAAGCAACCAGTAGCGCTTGCGTTTTATTGTTGCAGTGCCTTTATCCTGTAATATGGAAAGTTCAAAAAATCGGATCAGAAAAAAAAAAAATTGGAACGGAGTTGGAACACATACTAGATTCAGAATTCCTATCGCCTATCGGATTTTTATTTCCAAAAATTTCGGTTATTTCCTAAAATTGCACATTAAATATCAATTAATATGTTTTTTACATTGTAAGTGACTAAAAAAATGGAAATTCTGAAATCCACTGATACGATCCGAAAATTCCCGATTTTGGAACAAGTTTTTTCATTCTGATTTCCGATTTTTCCATTTTTTGTTTTGAACCGAATTAGAGTTAGATTTTCACTTCCGAAGAAAATTGGATTTTTTTCACCCCTACATGCTATGTAAAATAAAATAGGGGCAAGCAGTTAGTACCTTCCACATCCACCTCCGAGCTTTGTCAAGCACAAATTTTGCACGTTTAATTTTCAATAAGCAACTCATCACCTACGTAAAACACAAGAGAAAAACACATCAAACCTTTTAATAATAAAATAAAAAATAAAAAAATAATCATCTCCTACTGGAATTATAAAAAAAAAATTGTCGAAAATGCTACCTGGTTATACTTCCTCATTGCTTCCGCATTAGCAATAACTTCGAGTGGCCATGAGACCTATTTGTATTGGGTTCAAAATTACGTAAAGTTTTTTTTTTCAAACACTAAAGAAAAGCTGAAAATACAAGAGCAACAAAAGTACAAAGTGCATGCCTTATATGTGAACTTGAGAGAATCGAGAACATCCATTCCAGAGCTCTGATTTCTACCTTTACGAGGAGTGGAGATAGAAGGACTGTTTTGTTCATCTTCACCGAAACCGGGACTTCTGGACACTGATACTACTAAGGAATCGGGCGTGCTTAGTAGCACATTATCAGCCGAATTCCTTATCGACTCCTGAATTAAACTAAATTCTGGCATTAAAAACACTCCTCGTTGATATCCCAAAAAATAATGAAATAACTTAAACAAGGCCAGTGACAATTACAGTTTAGTAACTGCACCTGTAATAACGTGTTCAACTCAAAATCATCATCTAAGGATTCTCCTTTGTCTAGCTTATTGAAGATCACCGACAAGAAATGCTGCAGCATATCACCTGTATTTAGCAAGATTCGTCCCAGTCAGATGAATCAATAAATATGCAAAATCGAGCGTATAATAGAAAGTTGTGGAAAGGTCAAACTCCGTAGATACCTGACCCTAATAAATAAATAGCACGCAACACCCCCAGCTCGTCCATCAATTTCCAGTCATGCAGTAATTTCGACAACATAATCCTGCCAATATAATCAGCCTGCAAATTGGAATCCGATAATTGTAACATTTGCGCATAAAATAGTATTTTATTATGACCAATTACAGAAAGTAAGTAATCGCTCTTCGTGTACCTGCTTCTTGATATAGAAGATAAGGCATTCTTGAATAATGGCTGCAGGGGGTGGAGTGCTTTTCGGCTCGACATTTTGAATCCATCTAAGGGTTTTCGATGGAAGAGTGCAATTATTCTGGAAAGGTAAGACCTCCGACATCTGAAGATCCTCCTGCAATATAAACGACAGATGTTCTAAAAAGCCGCGCAGAAAACAAAGATAAATTACAAACCTTTGTCAGTCAAGAAAATACAGAATATAAAAACCTGAAAAGACGGAAGAAGAGTCGGAAAGGGAAGCACAGCTTCGAGTATTTTTGCATCTTCCAAGAACCTCAAGCATTCCAATTCACCAAACTGAAACCCAGAGGTATAATCCGTATTCAAACCGTGTCCACTACTATCCCTAAATATAGCCTGCCTTAGCCACTCGTCATTTAAAGGTGGAAGATTGAAGGCTTGAGAAATATTCAACGAGCTCCAAGCATCCCTATTCTCCTCGAGAATCCCACAACACACTGTAATAGCTGGGTTTTCGGGACAATATTTTTGGGGATTTATTGCACCGTTTTGTGAAGAAAGTACCGAAGCCGTATTTCCTTTTTGTGCCAATGTATCATCCAACAATTTCTGCCAAAAGTTTTTTGACTCTACATTTGCAATCGAAAAACTGTCATCTTGCGATAAATACTCAGAGACGTGATCGCCGTAGCCAATAAGAGCTGTTAGCGACACGCAAAAGACCTCGGATAAGGTTAATCCAGCTATGTTATACCCATCCTCAAATTTATCTGCAGAGACTGGTAAGAGAGATGTTATAGGAGCATGCCGAATTAGCTGTAACGATTTTCCAGCAGAAATTATTGCCTTTGCAACGTCTTTAATGAAGAACGGGCAGAGTTGAGAGTCTTTTTTAGTTTCTTCGTTTGCAACGGCTACATTAGACGAAGATATGGGTGCTCTACCGGTTTTATCTTTTTTCTCTGGGAAATCCGAAAGAAAATCTGCGAGTATTAATTTTTCAGGCTTAGTTGATCTTAGCTGATAGCTTTTATCCCAGAATTCAGCCTCCTCTATTGCGATTTTCTTGTTTGCAACAAAAAACATCTGCAGAAAGGCACAAAGAATCACCATAGGAAATTAAATGGACGAGCTGTCAGCAGTACTGTATCAAAGGCAACCCGTAATTTTCGAAACTAGAGGAAAACGTAAGAATTTGCATCCACCCGTTAGGGAGAATTTCAAGTATTGTAAACAAAGACAAATGCTGAGAACGATGCCACTGACACACATAAACGAAAACATACTTATTATAAGCAACGAATCAATAATAGAAAATTAGATTTGAAAAAAAATGAGGTGCTGTGTCAAAAGGTGCAGAAAATTAGAACAGAGTTTAAGGAAACTCGAGACACGGAAAATAAATATCGATGGAAGTACCTCTTCAAAAGGATCATCAAGAGTTCCTTGGAAAAGCCAAGAGTCGAGGGTCTCGATATAAGGAAGCAAACTTCCCACAAATATATAAAGTAGCATCCGATACGCATCCTCCTGAAAATTAGCATATTGCTCGAATTAAATCTCGATATTTAAAACGTGTATCAAATGAGTATACAATATCTTAGTAAAAAAAAAAGATATTTGACAACCTCTCCGCCTTGCACAAGACAAACTTCATTGAGCTTCAAATAAAGATGGTTCAGAATCTGAAAGGCAATTTCCGCAGCCGGAAGATAGGGATCAATTTCTAAATAGAATTGTGGAATGGCCCCGTCAACAATTTGAAACAAATATTCGGCTCCCGAGCAAACACTATATAAAAATAAATAAATAATTAGGAAAATAAAATGTACGATACTCGGGGTACAAAATCCAGTGACGAGCAGACAAACCTTGATAACGAACTCGACAACCCCAAAATAGAAAGAGCAATACAACCATTTGAGCTATTCACTTTCACCTCTTCTTTCAATGCAACATCTCGTATCCTCTACAACGACGAACAACGACACAACATTGTAAATGACAGTAGAACCTCGATAAATTAATAAACTCGCTTAAATAATAGTTTCTTCCGGTCCCGAGTCGGTAAAAACTCACTAAATTATTAGTTTGATAATTTAATTTATAGAGGTTTAACTGTATAACGTAAACGATACGTACTCTAAGCCATGTGCTGATGGAGCAAGAAAATGCTCGTAAAGTCGGAGGAGGCGAGCCCTTCGATTTCTCGATTTTGGTTACCACAATATCAACCAATTGTAAGCATGTGGCAGCATATAAAAACTGATCGAGAATTCGATACAAACTTGTCTGCGAAAGATGGGTCAAATAAATTCCCCTTTTGAAGTGGAAACAGTGGCTCTTGTCATCCCAATTGAATAAGGAACTCGATAAACCTTGAAGCATTTGCAGCACTCCTCGAACCTAAAAACCGACAAAAAAAACATTAATTAAATTACTCAGAAAAAAAATATATTACAATAGAAAGAATAATTAAAAATGCAAACCAGGGCTAATTCGTTTGTGCGCAGAGATGAAATTGGGGTTGCAAAATGTATGCCGCCGCCGGTGAAGGAACTGTGGATTATGTGCATCAAGTTTTCGGAAGCTTCCATCTCCGAGCAGATTGAATCGGTTAAACACTCGGGAACAATTTTCCGGTGAGATCTTCAACCGGAGGAGAGAGAGGGAACAAAATATGAAAAGAGGGGTTTTTGGAATTTTGAACCCTCGAAATACATCTTTTCGGCGGTTCGCACCCTTAAATTGCTGTATCTGCAGATTGCACCCTTCGAATTTAATTTTTTTGACACTTGGCACCCCAACTTACTTTTGGCTTGCGAAACTTGTTGGGAAAACTGGAAGAAGGGCAAACTTGTTATTCTCTTATTTATCCTCTTCACCCAAATTCTTAAACATCTTTTGCCCACGAATCAAACTGCGAGATGGTTTATGAATTCCTTACCACGTTGGGACCCTTTTGAGGCCATGGCTGGAGAGGCTCGACGGAAAAGAAACACCTCATCTTGAGGTTGACGAGGGCTTTTTCATAAAATATTAGGGACTAAATTGAAATTTTAAATACTTCATTTTGGGAATTATAAAATTTTAGGGTGAATCTATGATTTCTTAATTTTGAGTAAAAGGGTATTTTAGACTTTTCATGTAAAAAACATACTCCTAGTCGCATAAATGGGGTGTGTATTTCACGATCATCTCGTAAGAGTTTTATTGGCTTTGACTAATTTTCATAGGGGTCCTTGCTAATATTTTTAACACAAGAGTTTTTGTGGCAATTAGAGAATAACAAGTTTGAACTTCTTCTAGGTTTTCCAACAAGTTACAGTAAGTTTTGCAAGTCAAAAGTAATTTGAGGGTGCAAAGTGCGAAGAAATATATATTTGAAGGGTGCAATCTGCCAATTTCTCTGTTTAAGAGTACGAAATGCAAAAAAATATATATTTCGAGGATGCAAAATGCGAAAAACTCTATAAGAACTAGAGAGGAGAGGGGAGATTTTTTTTTTTTTTTTTTTTCTCCGCTTTTCTTTTGAAAAATTACTGGCACTAGGATAAATTATTGATTGTAGCATTTAATATTATTAATTGAAATGTTAAACTTACGTTTCAATTTTACTAATATCCTTTTGACTTTGAATTTGATTTTGATTATTTCTAGTTCTGATTTTGGCGAAATTTGAAATACAGAAATTGTAGTACTATGAGTTAGATTTATAATTCAAATTGGATGTCGCGTAACAAAGTTATATATGAATTAGCCATATTTTGAATTTTAGATAATTCAAAACATCAAAGTTCTAGGCAGTGTTTATTATTCATATTGATTCATGTATATATTTCTCATCTCATATCCAATTTTGTTGATTCAAGTTAACACTACAAAGCTAACTCAAAAAACTACAATTTTTGTGCTTTGTGATTTCGCCAAATTCGGACTAACGAATGGTCAAATTAGCGTTTGCAGTTGAAACGATATTATTAAAGCAGAAACGACATTTACCAGAATGTATATACTTACATTACATCATATGTACATCCTTAACTACATTACACTACAAAGAATGTCTCACATCCATAACCTCTACATACAAATACAAACACAAATCTTGTTTTAAACACTTTTTGCTAATTAATTTCTTGTTGTACATTATGTTTCTTTCTTTCTTCCATTTTTGGCATCAATAGAGTGAGATTTCCCTTGCATGAAAAGCTGTACAAATTGTTGTTCACAGCTTTTAGCACCAAATTATTCTGAATATTTGAAGGGCAATTATTACTATTGTAATTAACCTCCGGCGAAATTACACGAGGAACTGCTTCAAGCGTAGAACGAGGAGAATTGTGCGAATTTGCCCCCGAATCCGTTTGTTCCGTACAACATTGCCTGCATCGAAACACAATGTTCTTTTATCGTACAATAAACAAAAATTAAATAAATAAATAAGTAGTTGCACTAAACTAAATAAAAACACTTGCCCGTTAACTAGTGGCGATTTTCCTTGCTTGATCCACGTAGTACTCTCGAAATCCTGAAAAACGAAAATTTTCATTTATGTTAAAATGAAACGCTACCGCGATTCGAATTTTTCATTTTTTTTTAATTTACGAAACTTACATGTAATTTAAATCCGGAGAATTCTTGCACGAAACCGGAAAATATCTGATCCTGCGAACTACGCAAGAAAGGATGCTGCAGCAGCTTAACCGCCGAAGGTCGGTCTTTAGGTCTTCTCTGAAAGCACCACTGAAGAAAATCCTTTCCTTCATCGGACAAAGTTTCCGGTACAGGTGGCGTTTTATTCAGAACATTGAACATCGCTTGAACCTGTACATATATCCACCCAACCAAACAACCCCTTAATTCCAAATAAACTAGTAACCGAAACATTAAAAAAAAAATCATGGTAAATGGATCAACGGGTTGGGTCGGGTCAATCCGTATATATACCTACCCCATTAGAATCGCTCCACGGAGGTTTTCCTGTCAGCATCTCGATTACCGTGCACCCCACGCTCCATATATCTACACCAAAGGCTAACTCCGGGTTGTTATCTTTCCGCATCGCAGCCTGCAAAACCTGCCGAATAACAAAAAAAAAAAAAAAAAAAAACAAGTCCATCAATTATTTCATTCTTACTATAGATACACACACACATATATATACACGTGTACGATCAGATATAAATCGAGATTATTGCGATACCTCCGGAGCCATCCAATGTGGAGTACCCTTCAACGAAAGATCTATATCATGTCCTGTAAGCTGGAGGAACCAAAAAAATAAAAAATCCAGATATAAAAATATATAATGCAAGATTATCGAAATAAATCAATTAAAATTTTATTATTTTTTTTAAAAGCTCCGAAAAACGCTTACGTGTTTTGCTAACCCAAAGTCAGCTAGCTTTACGACACCGGATGAATTAACAAGTAAATTTGCCCCTTTGATGTCCCTGTTTTATTAAAAAAATATTCAATCAGTATTCGAATACAACGAAATTAAAAAAAAAATTAGAAATTTGCGAAAAAATACGAATATATATATAACCTGTGTATTGTCTTTGTACTATGTAAATAAGCCAACCCCGAGAGAATATGACGAGTGAAATTACGAACAATGCTCTCGGTCATAGCTCCACAGTGTTCTTGGACATACTTATTAACCGATCCCGGATGCACGTACTCCAAATATATGCAAAACCGATCGTCAATCTGCAGCAAAATAACGTTACGAAAATTCAGTTTTATTTCGTAATATACATTTTATTGAGTATCAGAGTACAAATATTGGTTGATCTGCTTACAATTTCGCTGCCGTAGTACTGCACAATGTTCGGATGCTTCAACTCTCTGAGAAATTTGATCTCCTAAACGGCAACAACAAAAAATAAATAAAAAATCGGGTCTCGGTAAAAATAGTGTACTTCGTGATTTTTTTTAATAAAGTACAAACACATTGAAGAAACCCGGAATAAATTAAACCTGTTCCAACTGCTTTATACATTCGTTGCATTTCGGGTCGTCGGGTATCATCTCGACTTCTTTCACTGCGCACGTCGCTCCGGTTTCACTACCAGAGCAAGTCGGTGACATAAGATCATTTTTTTGAAATAAATAAATAAATAAATAAATAGAAAATAACAGAAGTCAACCTGCATGTGTTATATCAAATTACTAAAAAACTCCTCGCGTTATAAATATTGCTAAATTTATAATACGAGGAGTTTTTTGGCAATTAGAGTAAACCAGAGGGATGCAATAAACCGCAAAAAGTCTTCCTGGGGGTAATTATGTTAATTTACATACCGATGAGTTGCAATATAAACACTTCCGAATGTACCGCGCCCAATTGGTCTCCCCCTCTGCCATTGCCCTTTAATCGACGGCGAAACGTCCGATCTATCGATGCTTTGTCGGCCGGTAGGCAAAGACCGAGAAGTCGTCGGGGGACGGGGCAGAGGGTGGACGTTGGTGGAACTTTCCGGGAGGGACTTATTGTGCGAATGTACGAAAATGCCCTTACGGCTCGTGGAGATCTCGTGCTTGGTTGGGCTATGAAGTGGGGAGTGCAATGGGGATAGTAATTGGTAAGAATAGTTCGACATTCTGTCGGATTTCGAGACTTCGAAATCGGACGGAACTTGAAACGGGGAACGGATAAGATCAACGGTGCCGTATCTTTTGGGACTGAGTGTCGGACTTGAGTAAACGCTGCTTGGAGCACTCATTGCAGGGAAATAGCGATGGAAGTCGTTTTCTGAGGTGTCGAGATTTAAGTGTTGGGGGATTCGTCTTCTTCGGTACGATGGAGATTTGTATGTTTTTTTTCCGACAATGTCGTCGGTGGTTTTCCCGGAAAATTGATGACGAGGGTTCCTAAGCATTTGAAAATAACACCAAATGAAATTCAATATTTTTTTTAACATATCTAAACATTTGATTTGCACCAAATGTTAATAATAGAGACTCGATTCGAAAAACAATAAATGCTTATATATGCAAGTGAAAAGCGGTAACTACGAGCTTCTATTCAAATGTTGCTGGATTTCGCGGCCGTAACAGACATTTACACAAAAATCCAATTAATTTAGAATTCATTTAAGAAATATTACTATTAGACTATTAGTAGAATGACTAAATCTATTTAACGAACTTTTTCCGATTTCGATTCCGGAAATTGATGACAAGGGTTTCGTTTCTAAGCATTTGAAAAAGAAAAAAAACACCAAATGAACTTCAATATCTTTTTTTAACATATCTAAGCATTTGATTTGCACCAAATGTCATAATCAAGACTCGATTCGAAAACAATAAACGCTTAATTATATAGCAAGTGAAAAGCGGTAACTACGAGCTTCTATTCAAATGTTGCTTGGATTTCGCGGCCGTAACAGACATTTAGACAAAAATCCAATTAATTTGGAATTCATTACAGAAATATTACTAATAGTAGAATGATTAGTTCTATTTAACGAAATATTGCCGATTTCGATCGGTTCCGGCTAATCATGCTAGAAATTGCTAATTAAGTCAAAAGATTTACTCTAATTAAAGATTTAAAAAAAAGAAGAAAAAAAAGAAAGTACCTAGCTCTCGGGCCATGGGAAGTCGTATCATTCTGCGGTAGCGGATAACCCGTTTCAGGGCGGGGCAGCGGCTGAGGCACGGCGGACTTGGACCAGTGGCCGCCGGCGCCGCCGCAGTGGGAAGGGGTTCGGGCACCGGAGCCAGGACCCGAACCCGAATCAGGGGAAACGGGGCAAGACTGCGACCCGTTATTATGCACCCCGCCACCGGACTTCAAACCAAGTTCATCATCTGTGACATGCCTCAATTTCCTTTGCCGAGTCAGCTTCCTCCTCTGCTCGTCGCCGCCACCGCCGTTGCCGGTGATGTTCTTGAAAATATCGTTGGAGCTCTTGCTCTTGCCCTTAAACGGCCGAGATGACGACGAAGAAGATGAAGAAAATGCACTCCAGATTGAAGGCATTCCCAAAAACTAACAACTCCGGCCACAAAAAAAAGAAAAAAAGAAAAAAGAAAAAAAGAAAAAAACAGAGCAAATAATCAAGAAATGAAAAAAATCTCTCAAATTTTTCAACAAAAATGGGGGTGGGGGTTTACTGTAATGGTGTGTGAAGTTGATAGGAAGTTTGACGAAGACAATGGGGGTCAATTTTTCTTTGCTTTTGAATTTTCGTTACACTGATGTGTTTGTTTTTATTTTTTTGTTTCCATGCATATAAAAACCTTTTGGAGTTGAAGTTACGTAAATAAATTTTATTTCTTTTATTTTGGTTTTTTTTTTTCAATTTATATTTTCTTTTTCAACACAGCGTGCTGCGTAGACCGTGTTAGATGTTTCTTCTGCAAAGTCAACGGTGAATTACTAATTGGCAATTCATAAACAATATGTTTGGATCACACCCAACAATGAAGAATGTAGACGATGTATACTTAATTACTTATTACTCCCTCCATTTTTAAATCGTTTTTAAATATATATGTGTCGTTTTTCACCTCTGCACGAATCTTAAGAAGTTCGATAAATTAATGTGGAAAAAATGCTGAAGAGTTAATAATGGCATAATTAATATAAAATTATGTAATTAATATATTATTAGAATTCTAAAGTAACGGATAAAAATATTATAGAAGAGAGAGAGGGATGTTTAATTTTAAAATCTAGCCGTGTGTGAGCTGTAAAATCTGGAAATAAAATATTAAACCGTACAGTGGGAAATTGGTTTGTAATTTATGTGTGCATATATATAATTTTATATAAGAATAAAAAAAATTGAAAAAAAATAAGTCTTAGTGTACGGGGAGCATGGTATGGACTTTAGAGTTTATAAGACCAAGTAAACGGCCACGTATATATGGAGTTGGTGGTGTGGGTAGGGTTTGAATTAATCTAGGAGTTAATGATAATTAATTTGATGTAATAAAACATCTCTAAATATTCTAGTATTAATTAGATACTAGTAACTATGACCCGTGCGTTGCACGGGATACCATTACAAAGGAGGACAAAATAATTATTGAAAATTATTATGCTGAATATATTGAACTTAAATAATCAAGAACAAATCACCATAAAAAACGTAAATAAACGGATAAATAATACTCCCTCCTTCCCTTTATATTTGACGTTTTGGCCATGAATTTGTTTTCCAATTTATTTGACGTTTTAAAATTCCAAAGCAAATTTATATTTTCCTTTCCATTTTCGCCCTTACTGTTAATTGCTCTAACTCTTCAGCTTCTAGGTACCTATGGAATTAATAAATAATTATTTGGAGAGAGGAAAAGGTAATATGGGGTATTTCTATCCAATTAAAGAATAATTAATGAGATTCTTAATTTGTGTGAAAAATCCTAAAACGTCAAATATTAAGGGAAGGAGTGAGTAATATAATATTAAGAACTTGGTCAATATAATTAAGAATAGTTGTCACAATTCAACAATTAAACATGGGGCTTTGTCTAAATCCAAAATATCGTCACTTGTCATCTCTTTCCGTTCTTTCTCAACATCCTCAAAATTAACATATGAGAAAGGTTATTGAAAGACCGTCCATATCTCATAATTTAGTTTTACAAAATTCATATTCTTTAATTATAAAAAAAAAAAATTAATAAAGTAGTAGATGGCTATAAAAGTAAGAGGGTCTTCAAGCTATCATTAATGGAATACAACCAAGAATTGCTAGTTTCCATCTCCAACCAAGATGAAACATTCACTGCCCGATTTTTCCGTTAAAACACAAAATAAATTTTAAATATGAATGATTTTCTTGAAACATATATGTAGCTATACAATGGATTTAAGAAGTTATTAATGGGGAGTTATTGGAATCACATATTTATTGTAAGTGAGAAATTATTCGGGATAACAAAATATGGTAAGAAAGAATACCAAATGATATAAGGGTAAATTACGAAAACCTATGAACTTAGGCTAAATTACGAAAAACACTCACATCCATCCATAATTACCAAAATTCTCCCGACGTTTATTCTCATCTTGCACTGATCTCCTTACGGTGTGATTTTTCACAAAATCTTTTTGATCTGAGGAAATATTCCCTAATAATTGTCAATTCTACCCAGCAGACGTGATATTTATTTATCCTACTTTTTAAAGATAAAAATAATCATCGGGCGAGAGTAAGTATTTTTTTAACCTTCCACAGTTGAATTGATTTTATTAGGTTAAACCAAATTCACATTTTATGCACCTCAGGATACATTTTTCTCGTAACATTACTCTCTCAAGACCTTTATCATAATAAGCAAAGACATTATTTTTTATATTTTTGTGCAAATGATTTTTTTTAAGTTAATGTAATGTAATTTAATATTTTTAATGCTACTTTTTATGATGGCAAATGTCAAATTGATCCTTCCACAACTACAAAGTGAAAATAGGACAATACATCTCATCAATATATTTTAAAATTACATTTTTTAGAGAGAGAGAGCACTTCTCACGCTACTTGTTGTTACTGCAAACGTGTAATACAAATTTTTATAATAATATACAATTTTCATACGTACAGGATAGAACAATTGAACTTCATAGTGAATAATAAAAAAAGTTATTTTTATGCAGAATTGAAAGTGAGAATAATACTCGTAACAATCTGTTATATTATATTATACACTTTAAAAGTATCGAATGGGATCCTAAATATAAAAAATTATCTCATAGGAAAAATAATCTAGAATCGAATAATTTGATCGCACCTCTATCCATTGTCATTGTAAACAATTATTATGAAATAAATTGTATACGTTGACGAAGATGTTTATTATAAGAAATGAAAGTAGAACCAATGTAAAAATTATAATCTAAAGATTAACAGAGTGAATGTGGCTATCTCTGTGTCAAGTAATTAAAAATCAAAAAATACAATTACAGCAAACAAATAAGTATTTTTAAACATAGACTCAGGCCTAATTTTTACATATTTTTTCGTAATTATTGCCGTCAAGGTATCCAAACTATAAACTATTTGTAGTGAAACTCAATAATTAATATATTTTACATAAACTATTAAAAAAAACTATCTGAAAACAAAAAAGAAACTAAAAAATAAAATCTGCCTACGAAGAATTTAGGATGAATCAAAACAACTTTCGAGCAATTCATTTTACATTATATACAATCTACATGCGCGATATAGATAATACAGCAACATTCGATATTCGTGTTATTAAATACTTAAATAATTTTGATACAAATTACGCACAGTATATCATAGTATAAATAATGTTTCCATCTAAATAAATTCAAGGTCTATAAAAATCCAGGAAAAAAAAATACGAAAAAGAGGCAATGCTTGAGAAGGCGCACCAGGAGGAAGCATGGAGAGGAGGACTTCTTGCACTACTTGCTGCTGCAAACGTGTCCTTAGCTCCTAGAAAGTTCAATAAACGTTTCCTTCCCTCCGATTTCTTATATTAGATAAACCATTAATCTATTTGGAATACACCTTGGAGAAATTCATCATAGCATAAATGATGAGCTGTGAATTTAGTTCTACACCCAAATTTGTCAATGGACATACTGAAAGTAAGAGAAAAATCTCAAAATTAAATAAGAACAGCAAATCGGGGAGAATAGACACAATAAAAATGAGTGAACCAAAGAAACTAACTCAGGAAATGCATTATGAATATTGAGTGACTACCACTACCAATGTAGCATATTCCGCCACAACTCTTCTGCGCGCATTCTTGTGGAGATTGCTCTTATGGGTCCCCGAGAGGAGTGATTTCGTATTATAATAAACTTTAGAATAGTCGAACTCAAAGTGTATTCTGAGAATTTACTTGGTTATTGCACAAATTGAAGACTTACAAAAACTAAATATCCAAAAAACAGCTCAAACACAGATAGAGTATAATTTCTGTTACATACCATCCCCTCCAAGAGTTATCTACTCGTGTGCTGGGATTTATTTCAGTCCAGTATTTCCGCTCCCTACAACAATTTGTAATTTTGAAATCAAAATAAGTTCACAAACAGGTCACTATAAAATTAGAATTGCAAGCAAGGTAAAAATAAACGTATCTAGAATTTTCGCAACCAAATTTAGATAACCGACAAAATTATGAGTATCAATTCCCAAAGTGTCTCCTAGCTAAATCGTGGGGCATAAAAACAGCGTCTAGTCGCTCATGAACCGTAGCATCAATATCACTTGCAAGAATCAAAATCTAGTTCTGCATAGACTACATACATAATTAAACAGCATACATACTCAAAAAGAAGGCACTCTTCCTTCAGTCTCTTGAAGGTTGTAACTATGAATCCAACTTCTATCAAGAAGAAAAGGCGTAAAGATCACTTTTAGCATTTTACATAGAAGGCCATTGAGGTTTGAAAAAAAAAATATGAACATGAATATTTTCTAATTTAAGTGTTGCCATATAAATAATAACAACTCAATAATAAAAACAGAGAAAGCAACTCAATTTTAACCATGTCTACATAGTCAAAAAAAAAAAAAAAAAAAAAAAAACGAAAAAGAAGCAATAATGAAGTCGAAATCACCAATTACAAAGTCGAATCAGCGCACCTTTGCTTGGTCTTTGACAAATCAGATTCCAATGATGAAACCGTATGGGCAACTATCCTGCGTCATTGATCTCGTCTGTGCAGTGAACATCTTTTTCACCTCAAATTCATCGATTTTACTCTTCTATGCGTCTGTGTGTGTGTTCTATTTACAACATTTCAAATCACATGAACCCTAATTTCTGAAGAAAAAAAAAATTAATTCGTCAGTACACATATACACCGAATTCAAGAAAATTTAAGAAAACTGAAATTTTTGATGTTATCTTCAACAAATGTTCCTTAATTCATACCTGAAATATGGAAGCTTGGAAGATCCCATTGAGGTTTTCTACGGGATGGGTGAAAAGGGAGTTTATTCAATGTCCATGGAAATCTCTAACTCGTGCCTTTGGAAGATGAATAAATGTTGAGTAGTGCCAAATAAAAATACTTTTAGTTGCAGTTTTTGGTGCTCAAGGGGATTTTTGAGAGAGAAGCGGAGTACGCGAGATGTAAATGAAGAGTAGTTATTTATCGTGTCTTCAGTTTTCTATACGTGTGATGTTTTTTATTTTATTTTATTTTTCATTGTTATTGTCGTGGAGGAAAAACAAACTCAAAATAACCGCCGAAAGAAAGAAAAAAAAAACTGCAAAAATAAGAATTGTCAAAAATACCCTTAAGTTTAGGTTTAGGGTTATAGGTCAAAATATCTTCTTTTTATATATAAGATAAATAGACATACTATAATTAGGGTAAATATACTAATATTGTGTCACTTAAATTACATGAGGTAGCTCAAATTACACCGGATAAATTTACAATGGATAATATATGTCATTATAGGTCTACTCAATTACACAGTCCTGCATGTGAATATATGTAAAATAGATAGTTATTAATAACACATATAGTGAAATCTATAACAGATAAAGTCCATCGAGTCTAGCATAAAATACACCCCTGAATAATTTGGTCTCTGATATACCTAAATAAGCCGGCCCAATGGGCCCCCAAATTTATCTACTAATTAGGCCCATTACACGAAAGCCCAAATACATTCAAAATAAGGCTTGGGCCCAACAAAGTAAGCCCAACCCGTTCAACGATATATAAATAGATAGTTTACTTATTCGTAGAGGTACGTTCTAATCATTGACAATCAACTACGAGTTTTATTCTTTCTACTATCTCTACGATCCGTACATCTGACTTGAGCGTCGGAGGGGTTTCCGCCGGATCAACCCCCGGCTTAGTTCACGTGTGCTTATTTTGTAGGGACCTCAGGATCATCGAGTTGACTAGCTACTGATCAGCTTTGCTCTCCCAGCTCGTTTCCTATACTATTCCGGTGAGCTATACTTTAGCATCATCCAGCTCGTTTCCTATACTATTCCGGTGAGCTATACTTTAGCATCATCAGTCTCGTTTATTTTTTACGATGAAATCAGTCAAATATAATCTTAAGAGTATGCTCTTGGGCCGGGATCCACTCACACATATAAAGAGATATCAACTCTTTAGTAGTCGAAAATTTCATTTTCTTTTATCATTTTCACACCTCCGAAAAAGAGCACGCGAGGCCCTAGCCTTTATATTTTCCTTGGGATATTTTCATATCTTGTTATATATATATTTGAAAATTATAAAGTCACTAAATCAAACTACAACTAAATGACCTAAGGGTGCATTTGGATGGAAGGATTTGGGGAAGGGATTTCAAATCCATAATAACAAATCCCTTGGACTTGTTTGGATTGAGGGATTTGGGGATGAATTTCAAATCCACACCCCTCCTTTTTAGTTATGTTTTGAGCAATTGGGGTGGATTTCAAATGACTCCAAAATTGGAGTCATTTCAAATCCCTTCCCCAAATCAAATCCCTCCCCAAATCCTTCCATCCAAACGCACTCTAAAACAATTATAAAAAGAAAATATAAATTAATATGCAAAAATTATCTATAGATTTAAAAAAATAAACAAAGATAAAATAATAGTTATTAAATGTTACACAAAATTTTTAAACTACATACACAAAAAATATATTATGATTTAACAAAATTAAAAAGACTCCTTTTGGTTTTCTAATTAATACACATTACAAAAAGAAAATAACAGTTAAATATGATATTCTTTTACACGCCCAAAACAATTCCAAACTTTCTCTTTAGCCCCATAAATAGTATTTTCCGTCGTATATCAACGGTCATTTGACGGAGTTGACCAAACCCCAAGCCCCAAACCACACCCAAAAAGTCAGATTCAACACCCATACACGTGTGAATCACGTGAGGGGGAGAGAGAGAGAGAGGGTCAGAGAGAGAGAGAGAGACCTGCAACGAATTTGGCAGATTGACGGTGGACTATAAAATCCGTCGAGAAAAATGGTTAAAATTATTTCTTTTTCAATAATGAAGGGCAGTTTTGTAATTTCCATTACAAACCCGTTTACCACATCCGAAAAAGGAAACTCGCCCTAGACATACTGATTCTTCCTCTTCACTCACTCACTGGAACTCGGGCGTTTCCCGTAAACCCTAGGGAGGAGAGAAGATGACTGAGGCAGCAAGCGCGGTGGTGCACGATATCCTGGGGCGGCGCGTGGATGACGTTGACCAGCCAATCACGGATTACATCATCAATGTCCTCGCCGACGAGGATTTTGATTTCGGCGCCGACGGAGAAAGCATCTTTGAAGCCCTCGGCGAGCTCCTTGTTGACTCCGGATGCGTAGCTGATCACTCCGAATGCCGCTTGGTATGCATTGATTGCATAAATTAACCAATTTTTTTTTTTTTAATTTTTTAATTTCATTTCAGTAGATGGAGAAGTGTTTGTAATTCAAGCATCATGCCAGAAGAAGAAAAAAACTGTAGATTTTAATTTAAAATGATATTCACATTTGATGAGAATTTTGTTTGCCTTGCCACTGTAAATATTTTTGTTTAAGAAGTCTTTTATTACCTGTTCAGTTATTAGAGGATTTCATACAGTACTTTCTTATGTAGCTTCATTGTGAAAATGTTTTTGCATTTGTCTACAAGTGGAGTTTGTTTAGTTACCGGTGTAGTGCTCCCTTATTTGCGAATTTAATGTTATCAGTGAAATTTACTACAGGTATGTAGTAAACTGTCTGAGAAATTTGGGAAACATGGATTGGTGAAAGAAAAACCGACAGTTAGAAGCCTTTTGGCACCATTGCGAATGTATGACGGAATGGATGAAAAAGAAGCACCAAAGAAGAAGGCGGAGCCTGTAGATGGTCCGTTACTAACCGAGCGTGATAAGATGAAGATTGAAAGGAGGAAGAGGAAAGAGGATAAGCAGAGAGAGGTAACATTCACCCCAATAGTGTGAGATTGGGGTTCATTACAGCTCAAATCTTAAATTGTCGGGAACACAAAAATGACCATTGGAACTGTAATGCCTGGCTATGTATGCGTTTGGTTTCTTATTGAATACGGTGTATCTTGGCAGGTAGAATACCAAACACATTTAGAGGAAATGGAAGCAGTCAAAGCTGGGATGCCTGCTGTAGTCGTAAGCCATGAAAACAGTGATGGTCCGACTGTGAGAGATCTCCACATGGAGAACTTCAATATTGCTGTTGGAGGGCGTGATCTTATTGTAGATGGTTGTGTGACACTATCTTATGGAAGACACTACGGTTAGTTTGACTGGCATTCTACAAATTTTCTGACTATTGAGTTTGACTGAAGAGAACATAATATCTTATTTTGTTATAACCCTTTCCATTTAATCTAATTTATGTTGGCTTAGTCGTTGTTGTGGAAAACCAGTTGGACGGTCTAGTTCCTAAAAACTGCTTGATAGAACTGGAATTAGTTGTCAAGAATGCTTGATGGGTGTAGTACTTTTTTTTGCTTTCGGTGAAGCAGCTTTCTGAAGTTCAGACTTAACTTCCTTTAAATATGCACGCTGCACTTTGTAATTGTGAGTTCTTAGAAAGTAATTATGGTGAAACAAGTTCATTTCAAATTATCTCCTTTTGATGTTATGTGACAAATTAGAAGGAAAAGGAAAAGAGTTCTAATTAAAACGTGAAGGGTTAATGGAGAGGAACTGTATTTGATTGGTATTTTAATCATTTGAAGTTTCTTAACGAATTTGTGTATACCAACAATATTTTTTATGCCATTGGATGATCTTGTCACTGCTGCAGGTCTTGTTGGTAGGAATGGTACTGGTAAAACAACATTCCTTAGGTACATGGCATTGCATGCTATTGAGGGTATTCCCAAGAATTGCCAGATATTGCATGTAGAGCAAGAAGTAGTTGGTGATGATACAACGGCTTTGCAATGTGTGCTAAATGCTGATGTGGAAAGAATTCAGCTTTTAGAAGAAGAATCTCGCCTGCTTGCATTGCAGGTTGAACCATTATATTTCAATTGGCAGAAGTAACTGCTATGGTTCTTGTCTTCGATCTGCCTTAGACGTTTCTAGATTTCTCAATTTCTAAAGCTGTATAGAAATTATTTCCCATCAGAAAGAAATAGAGCCGGATGCGGACCCTGAGAAGACAACTGTGGAGCTGAATGGAGGAGTCGACAAAACTTCTGTTGCTCAGAGGGTGGAAGCAATATATAAGAGGCTAGAGTTTATTGATGCTTACTCTGCCGAGGCACGAGCTGGGTCCATTCTTGCGGTTAGTTTTTTCAACCTTCATAAAGTGATAACAGAATATTTACATCGTTTCTGTCCGAAAGGTGGGAAGTATCTTAAGCAGCTGTTTATGATACTTTAAAAATAGTTTGTAGAAAGATGTTATTTGACATTTATTTTTTGTGTATAAATTCTATCATCAGATGATTTTCAAGTATCTTTCATGTAGTCAATACCTTTGTTTGAATTTTTTATGGTATGTTTGAGAAATTTATGTGATTATCACTTCCTGTCCTGTGGTATTCTAGGGTAGGTAACTTGTTATGTTTCCAGTGCCATTTTCTGCCATTCTATCTTTACTTTAGTTAACGGCTAAATAGATGCATAAACTTGTATAAACTAATAGTTGAAGCCTTTGGCAACCTCACACTTTATTGATGAACTTTAATATCGACCTTTTCTTTTTCCTTCCTTTTCTGTTCTTCTCAATTGACAAGATGTTTCAACTTTATGGTTGGATATTAGTGCTCTATACGAATTGCCGTAAATTTAGATTCTTACTTGTTTGGTTACTGATAATTGATCACCAAGCTTCCTGTATACTCCCGCAAACTATGTTTGTAATGTCAACTTGCTGCTTGAATAACTGATGATATCTTTGCTTATGCGGAAAATTTTCAGGGTCTCAGTTTCTCACCTGAGATGCAGAAGAAGCCGACCAGAGCTTTTTCTGGAGGATGGAGAATGAGAATAGCGCTTGCTCGTGCCTTGTTTATTGAGCCTGATCTTTTACTTCTTGATGAACCAACGGTATGTTAAGCATGTTACTGAAGCTCATTCACATAGTGTCTCTATTTATCTATTTAATTTCTTTTGAGGGACTGTAGTTAGTTATTAACGTACACAATTTCTGTGGCAGAATCATCTCGACCTCCATGCTGTCCTGTGGCTGGAATCTTACCTGGTGAAGTGGCCGAAGACATTTATTGTTGTTTCACATGCTAGAGAGTTCTTGAACACTGTATGACTTTTCACCTCTTTGGGGTTCCATTACAAAATTTTGTTAATAATCAATTTATAACTACTTTGGTGCTTTACTTAAACTAACGAAAATAGTATTTACTAATTACTTCATACAGGTGGTCACAGATATCCTCTATCTTCAAGGAAAACAATTGAGTGCTTACAAAGGAAACTATGATACATTTGAGAGGACAAGGGAAGAACAACTCAAGAACAAACAAAAAGCTTTTGAGGCAAATGAACGTACAAGAGCTCACATGCAGGTTATTTTTTATACATTTGATTTACAAGTGACAATATTTTTTTGTGTATGCTATTTCGTGTATCTGACTATTCCTGGTAGGGTCTTGACCAAACCTTTTTCATTTTGAAAAATTGTCTTGCAGACATTCATTGACAAGTTCCGTTTCAATGCGAAGCGCGCCTCTCTTGTTCAGTCAAGAATTAAGGTAAGTTTACCATGTTACTCTTTCCTGTTATTGGTTCTTCACAATTTTAGAATGGCTGAATAGTTATACTGCCATGATACTTTCAGTCCAAGTATGTTCAAATAATGACAGAATCCATTGTTTTTAGAGGAAAAAGAAGTTCACCCCCTAAACTAAGACCCGTTTTGCGCTTTGCCCCCCAAACAAATTTGGTATTGGTTCTATTTGCTATTATTTTTTTAATGTTCACTGTTCTCTCATCTGTATCATTCAGGCGCTGGATCGGTTGGGTCATGTGGACGAAGTTTTCAATGACCCTGAGTATGCATTTTTCGATTAAATTTCTGTTTTCATCTTTTTAGTATGTACTTATTTAATATATATGTTTTGGCTTCAGCATACTCTTTATTTTTTATTATCGAAAAAGCAATATTCGCTATATCTGGCTAAATTTTTCTTGCTCGTTTTTTGTTCGCAGGTACAAATTTGAATTTCCATCTCCTGATGATAGACCAGGAGCACCAATCATAAGCTTCAGGTTCAATATCTGATATATAGGCCACTTCATTGCTTATGTGGCTTGGGCTTAATTAGTCAACTTTCTCAGCATGCTCAATTGTTGATTTTGTTGATCAGGATCCACATACTTTATCATTCTTCTTGAATTTTCTCCTCATCTTTTTCCGATTTTCTAATTTAATTATTTTCTGCTGTTATTCTTTGTAACGAATGCAGTGATGCATCTTTTGGATATCCTGGGGGCGAACTATTGTTCAAGAATTTGAATTTTGGAATTGATCTTGATAGCCGAGTAGCAAGTAAGTCTGTTGCTGAAGTTTCTTTTTGGATGTCTGTTACTTAACTCTTGCGTGGTCTATTTTGTAAATTGTATCTGCAACTTTAAAACTAGTTAATTTTTTTTTTTGTCGTGATAATCGATAGAATTGATAAAACGTATTTTTAGCATGTTGCTTGAGGAAATTGCTCATATTCACATAAATGATCAAACGTTTATGCATATACACATTGCAGTGGTTGGCCCAAATGGAATTGGAAAATCAACCATTCTCAAACTTATTTCTGGGGAGATTCAACCAAGCTCTGGGACGGTCTTCCGTTCAGCAAAGGTATCCAGTTCTCTTTCTCTTGTTACATCTATGGGTCAACAAAGTTTAAATGTCAGTACAATGTTGGTGCTTTAGTGTACTACATGCACAATTGCTTCATCTGACATTGGGGTAGTTATTCCTTTCTTTGTTTTATCATGTTAATTCTGTTGCTGTAATAGAATCTGACAAATATTACAATATAATTTTTTTTTTGGTTCGGAGCAGTCTCTCTTTAAATTGGTAGAATTTTGTGCTGCAGATTTTCTTATTGTATAGTTAACCCATTTTTCCTGCAATGCTGTGTCTTCTCTTTCAGGTTCGCATTGCTGTATTTAGTCAGCATCACGTTGACGGCCTAGATCTCTCTTCAAATCCGCTTTTGTATATGATGCGGTGCTTCCCGGTAAAGAATATGTTTAAATATATTTATTGACAATTTTCAATTTGGTCTTGTTTGTTTACAAGTTTTCAAATACACATGTATTTGTGATGTGCAGGGAGTGCCAGAACAGAAGTTAAGAGGACATTTAGGTTCGTTTGGAATAACTGGGAATCTTGCCCTCCAGCCTATGTACACATTGTCAGGTACTGTCTTTTAATGCATATGGTATTGAAAGCGAATAACATTATTCGTAAGTCAATTATCGCCCATTTTGAAATGCTTTAAATGATATGCCAGGTGGTCAGAAAAGTAGGGTTGCGTTTGCAAAGATAACTTTCAAAAAGCCTCACATTTTACTTCTTGACGAGCCATCAAACCATCTTGTAAGTTTTTTTTTTTATTTGTAACAATTGGACGTTAATAGATTAGTTGGAAATGCTGAAAGTGATCTCTTTAAAGAGCTCATTTCGTTGTTATGTATGCAATTAAGGTAAGATGTAGCACATGGATCAACTATAGAGGAACCTCGTGTAAATACACCATGGAATAGAGTTTGATCTCGATCCTACTCCATTCCGAAATTGAAAAAATCGACACAATAGGGATCTCTTTGGATATTGGATGCAGTCGTACCTTGTTAAGTAGTATGAATATGTTGAATTGAAACAACTAGTTAAATAAATGAATTCTATCCCTTTTCTTTTGTTTGTTATTTGTTTTCTTTCTCTTCCTGTTATTAACACTCGATCGACAAAATTCAGGATTTGGATGCGGTTGAAGCATTGATACAAGGTCTCGTCTTGTTCCAAGGAGGCGTTTTAATGGTATTTCTACGGCTCCGTTGCTACTTTTTTTTTAATAACTTTAGTGTACATCAAAAGTTTCTCTTTAACACTGATGAAATTTCACCCGATTGTCATCTTCTTCAGGTGAGTCACGACGAGCACTTGATATCCGGAAGTGTGGAGCAACTGTGGGCTGTCTCTGATGGCAGGGTCACTCCTTTCAACGGAACCTTCCAGGATTACAAGAAGTTACTGCACTCTCAATAAAATTCTGATCTACATACATATCTTTACAAATTTCACTTGCATGCAGTTTTTGCGTGTTGAAAATGTTGCAAGGCCCATCGGCTTCTCATATTCTCGTACGTTGGTAAACTACCGATATGTCGAAAAAATGCGAATTTATTTCTGTTATAAATATATAATTATGGTTGCCGATGTTTTTTTGGTTAAATTACATGTTATATTAAATTTCTTCTTGCTTAGAACTGCTATTTTTAATTAAATTGTGTAAATTTTTTACTTTATTATTTCCCATTGTATGCGAATAGCGCACCTAAAAAAAATTTGAGGGTGCTGCCTCCGGGATCAAATTATTCCTTATAAATTCGCCGATGTAGTGTTGGTCGTATTACGGTATTAGTACCGACGGATCGAAATTTCCCGATTCCACCTCTGAATAGTCTTGACATAAAAAGATAGCTCAAAATCTCCAATAATTGAGATGACTATAGGACATGTTTGTAACATTATTATTTTTTGTTATGCAACATAGGAACAAACAGATATTTACAACTTTTTATGATTGATTATCTTGTTGACTTTTCTTGTTTGGTTTGTTGACTTGTAGCTAAATGGACAATTGGTCACGCAAAGCTGGATCAATAGAGACCTTGATGTGTGATAATGTGAATGGAGGTCGGTTGACCAAATGGTCCAGACCATAAATTGATTTCCCAATTCACATTATTGGAATCCCAAATTATGGCCCCAATTTTAAATTGATAAGTCAAATATTGACTAGTGACTACCACTAGAAAAGTTAGGAGCACTCCACCACCTTATTACGTGATGTATAGATAAGATTAGGTGTGTAAATTGGAATTAGACAATATTTTTCATTCCAAATTCCAAAAATTCGATTATGATTTTTTCTAAAAAAAATTTTCAGATCACAATTGATCAGATTTTAATTTCTGAAAATAATGTTGAGGATTATGATTTTTTGGAAAATTACACTTATCTTATATATAAAAGAAAGAAACGCTAGGCAACCCTAAGAAACCCTAATGTCATATTTGTAATTTTTTTCAATTTTTATCAAATTTTTATCTCCTTAATATTATTTTAAATATTATTTTCGAATTTTATCATATTTGTATCCCCTAAATATTATTTTAAATATTATTTTTTATTTTTATCAGATTTTTGTCTCCTAAATATTATTTTTTATTTTTATCAAATTTTTATCTCCTAAATATTATTATAAATAATATTTTTTTAATTTTATCAATTTTATATCTCCTAACTATAATTTTAAATATAATTTTCAACTTTTAGCAGATTTTTATCTCCTAAATATTATTTTCGAATTTTATCAAAGTTATATCTCCTAAATAATATTTTAAATATTTTTTTCGAGTTTTATCATGTTTTTATTAGTTTTTTATCTCCTAAATATTAATTTTGTTTTTTATCAGAGATTATTGTCTCCTAAACATTATTTTTGATTTTTATCAAATTTTTATCTCCTAAATATTATTTTAAATAATAATTTTGATTTTAATCATATTTTATCTCCTAAATATTATTCTAATTATTATTTTCGTATTTTATCAACTTTTATCTCATTAACATTATTTGAAATATTATTTTCGATTTTTATCAAATTTTTATCTCCTAACTATTATTAAATTTTATTTTCGATTTTTATCAGATTTTTATCTCCTAAATATTATTTTTTGATTTTTTATCAAATTTTTATCTCCTAGATATTATTTTAAATATTATTATTGATTTTCATCAATTTTTTATCTCCTAGATATCTTATATATAAAAGAAAGAAACGCTAGGCAACCCTAAGAAACCCTAATGTCATATTTGTAATTTTTTTCAATTTTTATCAAATTTTTATCTCCTTAATATTATTTTAAATATTATTTTCGAATTTTATCATATTTGTATCCCCTAAATATTATTTTAAATATTATTTTTTATTTTTATCAGATTTTTGTCTCCTAAATATTATTTTTTATTTTTATCAAATTTTTATCTCCTAAATATTATTATAAATAATATTTTTTTAATTTTATCAATTTTATATCTCCTAACTATAATTTTAAATATAATTTTCAACTTTTAGCAGATTTTTATCTCCTAAATATTATTTTCGAATTTTATCAAAGTTATATCTCCTAAATAATATTTTAAATATTTTTTTCGAGTTTTATCACGTTTTTATTAGTTTTTTATCTCCTAAATATTAATTTTGTTTTTTATCAGATTATTGTCTCCTAAACATTATTTTCGATTTTTATCAAATTTTTATCTCCTAAATATTATTTTAAATAATAATTTTGATTTTAATCATATTTTATCTCCTAAATATTATTCTAATTATTATTTTCGTATTTTATCAACTTTTATCTCATTAACATTATTTGAAATATTATTTTCGATTTTTATCAAGTTTTTATCTTCTAACTATTATTTTAAATTTTATTTTCGATTTTTATCAGATTTTTATCTCCTAAATATTATTTTTTGATTTTTTTATCAAATTTATATCTCCTAAATATTATTTTAAATATTATTATCGATTTTCATCAAATTCTCCTAGATATTATTTATAATAATCTGATTTTCGATTTTTACAGAAAAGGGTAAATAAATCTGATTTTCATCCCTAGCGAATTTTGTGACATCGTTTTACATAATGTCTGCAACATTTGAATTTTATTTCTTCCCTACCTAAGGCTTCTTCTTTTGGTAACCCGACTTTAGATTTTGTTTTTTATCTTCTTCATCCTATTGACTGTGTGGCAATTAGTTTACATCTTTTTCCATCATGGCTTATAGGTAATTTCATTTTGTTAAATTATGTGTTTCATTAATTTATACCAAAGTTTTCAAATTTTATGTATAACAATTATTTCATTTTATATGTTATTGGACATGTTATTGAAATGGATGATTTGAGAGAATTAACCAAAAATGGGCGGAGCCACAAGCTATTGGAAGTCGACCTTCAAGACTTATTGTTTGTATGCGATATTTAATTTATTGTTTAGATTTATTTTTGTTTCTTAATTTTCCAATTGTTAATTCCAGTGGCAAAACAGCCTGAAAATGAGGCAGTGGAGAAGGGCTTAGTTCCGATGCAAGATGTATAGATGGCCTTTTATGTTGTCGATAGTTTAGTTTTGATTATGTTAACTAAGTTATTAAATCTAATTACTTTTAAGCTCAACATGAAAGACATAGTTGATGATTTTTTTCCTGGTTCAAATTTTCAATCTACTGGTATTAGCTGATTCAATTCATTTGGAAAATTATTCAATAGTAAAGTTATTTCCTTTTTTTGTGTGTAGTATACTTAATGATGTTCCAGTATAATAGAATTTTGATCATACGATACATCAAACGTTTGTTTATATTCTTACAACATCAAAACAATGCAATTTGTTGTCCCGTGCATCGCACGGGTACAATTACTAGTTATATAAATATTATTATACATTTTGTATTTTAGGTGACTACAAATTTTGAATTTTTCGCTTTTCTCCAATTTCGATTTCGAAACAGATTTTGAATGAATTTTTTCAAGCCGATTTTCTCCAATTTTTTTTGAACGGAATGGGAATGGATTTGTCGATTTCTGCTCCTAGATAAGAATAACTTCAATTTAATAATCGAGCCCATCGCACGTCACGTTATACTTGTTCAATAATTATACCTTCACCGTGCGACTTGTGGCACATTTGTGACTGCAAATTCTTTGATAAAACAATTCTATAAAATTTTAAAACTAATTGATATGTCGCACATCATCTAATAAATCTCATCTTCTTTTCTAAATAAATAAAATAAAAATTAAGTACGTGATCAAATCTCAAAATGACATTTTTTTTGAAACAGATGGAATAACATTTAATCAATTTTTTTTTTGTCATGTTAAATCAAAATGAACCCAATTAAAAATAGAAATGTGAATTATGCAAAGACAAAAGGACAAATTTGCAAAAGACAAAAATACCCCTGCATGGCTGCCCCCATGACAAGTCAAAGAAATGGTCAACGCAGCTCCAAATAATCCCCAAATTGCAAAATTAGAGCTTAACCTAATTACAAAAGCATGAAACTACCTTCCAAATTGAGCTTCACACTTTCATGGGGATTGTCCGTCTTCCACTGATCCGACTGAAGACCGCCGCCTCAATCTCCGCCCGCCTTTTCTCATCTTCCGCCGCCCCGATACGGCGGCCGTGGGCCCACTCTACGGACTCAAACGAAGACTCAATCGGAGAAAGCGCTGTCTACAAACGCGCTCTCAAGCTCCAGCGGCCGACCACCGTCCAGTATCACCAGAGTTTGAGCAACTCCGTTAGCCTAATCGGCGCGATTGAATTCCCTCTCAAAGAATGCAATTCCCCCAAATTCGGCGTCCACACTTTGCTTAAAGTTAAAGCATCCACTGGCGCTTTCCCCCATTTTAGGTGAACACAATTCCTTGCTCAAACCTTTTTTTTTTTGTTTTTTGCAATTGATCATCTAGTTGTTTAATTGTTCGTTCCATTGATGTATAAACAACAGGGTAATGCTCAAATTTTGGGACGAATTGGCGGAAATGTCGGTCCAGCATCTGAAGCCATGTGATTTAGTTTACGTTTCGGGTCGTCTAGGGTCGTACACGAAGGTGGACGAGAATGGGAAATCGATACCGTTTTATCAGGTTCAAAGCCATAATTTTTTACGTATTACGAGTTGCTTAATCGCGTATCGGGGATTTAAGTTTCTTTATTGTTTTATAGTTCTGTCTAGTTACATTACCTCCGTATATTATTGTAGCTCTTTATACAAAGCAATGTCACAACTTATTATAGGATTTTAGCGCGTGCTGTTGTGCTGGTTGACGATCAGCATCTCGAAAATATTCCACTAGTCTGATCGCCAGTATATATTTGTTACGAGCTCGATCAATTAGTAGCGTGCT